>NW_024869521.1:0-14522 GCF_013358625.1 Macadamia integrifolia | reverse complement strand
AAACGGGTGAGAAAGGTCCTTGTCTCACCCTTCAAGCGGTAAAATTGTTGGAGAGTGGATGTCAGGGCTACTTAGCATCAGTACTTGATGTTAATGCAATGATTACACCTCTAGAAGAGGTAAAGGTGGTTAAAGAGTTTCCCGACGTCTTCCCAGATGATCTGATCCACTTACCACCTGATAGAGAGTTGGAGTTTGCTATAGATTTGACTCCTGGAGCAACTTCAGTATCAAAGGCTCCATACAGGGTGGCACCAGCTGAATTGAAGGAATTGCAGATGCAGTTGCAGGAACTATTGAAAAAGGGATTTATTCACCCAAGTGTTCCACCTTGGGGTGCCCCAGTGTTTTTTGTCAAGAAGAAAGATGGCAGCTTGCGTATGTGCATTGATTACCGGGAGTTGAATAAGCTAACCATTAAGAACCGGTATCCATTGCCACGCATTGATGATTTATTTGACCAACTGCAGGGTGCAAGGGTATTTTCAAAGATAGACCTTAGATTAGGCTATTATCAGCTCAAGATAAAGAGCAGCGACATACCCAAGACAGCATTTAGGACTCGGTATGGTCACTATGAGTTCCTAGTGTTATCTTTTAGGTTAACTAATGCACCGGCAGCCTTCATGGATTTAATGAATCGAGTATTTCACGATGTCCTCGATAAATGGGTAATTATTTTTATTGATGACATCTTGATCTACTCCAAGATAGAAGAGGAATACACTCAATACTTGAGAATGGTGTTACAGAGGTTGAGAGAACAACGATTGTTTGCCAAATACAGCAAGTGTGAATTTTGGCTTGAGCAAGTTGGATTCCTGGGGCACGTAGTGTCTAAGGCCAGAATCGAGGTAGATCCGGATAAGGTGAAAGCAGTAGTAGAATGGGAAAGCCCTAAGAATGTCACTGAAATAAGAAGCTTCTTGGGTTTGGCTGGATACTATCGGTGCTTCATTGAGAATTTTGCCCGAATCTTAGCGCCAATGACTAAATTAACCAAAAAGGGTGTGAAATTCGACTGGGTAAAGGAATGTGAGAAGAGTTTCCAGGAATTGAAGAAGAGGTTGGTGTCGGCCCCTGTGTTGACCATCCCTGAAGGCACAGGTGGAATGACAGTCTACACTGATGCTTCCAAAGTTGGTTTGGGTTGTGTTCTCATGCAACGTGATAAGGTAATAGCGCATGCATCCCGACAACTAAAGGAGTATGAGAAGAACTACCCCACTCATGACTTGGAACTAGCCGCAGTCATTTTTGCCCTTAAGATTTGGCGACATTACTTGTATGGGGAGAAGTGCGAGATATGCAGTGATCACAAAAGCCTTAAGCACTTTTTCACCTAGAAGGATTTGAACATGAGGCAGAGAAGATGGCTTGAGCTCATGAAGGATTATGACTATGACATTCAGTATCATCCCGGCAAGGCTAATGTAGTGGTAGATGCATTGAGTCAGAAGGCACAGACTGTGTCATTCTCATACTTAGTAGTCAGCCCACTACTGATACAAGAGGCGACGCTAATGGATGAAGCTCTGTTATATGAAGGGGCAACCTTAGAGTTTGAACGTCAACCAGAAAACCTTAAATGGGTGACTGCATCCTTGGCGGCTCTACAAGTGCACCCGACTATTAGACAAGAGGTAATAATGAAACAACCTTTGGATCCTGAATTGCAGCGGATCAGAGTTAAGGTTCAAGATCAAACAATGAGTGACCCAGATTTTGTTTTAGCCAGTGATGGGGTATTGATGTTTCGAGGCAGATTGTGTGTACCCGATGATTTGGATATACAAGACAAGATAGTGCGAGAAGCACATAGCTCCGAGTACTCACTCCACCCAGGAAGTACAAAGATGTACAAAGACCTCAAACAAAATTACTGGTGGCCAAGCATGAAAGTCACAATAGCTCTGTATGTGGCAACTTGTCTTACATGCCAAAAAGTAAAAGCTACGAGGCATCGACCTTATGGTACTCTTCAGCCACTCCCAGTACCAGAATGGAAGTGGGATAGGATTACAATGGACTTCATCATCGGGCTACCATGTACACCTAAGGGGATGGACGCGATATGGGTGATCGTTGATCGGCTTACTAAGACTGCTCATTTCAATCCCATCAAGACCAAGTTCTCTATGGCCAAACTAGCACAACTTTATATGGATAACATAGTGCGCTTACATGGAGTGCCAGTGAGTATTGTATCGGATAGGGACCCAAGATTCACTTCCAGATTTTGGAAAAGCTTCTAGCGTGCCTTGGATCACAATTGAATTTGAGTACTGCTTTCCACCCAACCGGCGGGCCCAACTAACTGGCCGGGCCACCCTGCCCGCCGGTCTTAGCAAGACCCTCCAGCCCAATCGACGGGTCAGACCAGTGGGCCGACTGGTGGCCTAACCTACCCGCCGGTCAAGACCGGTGGGTCTGACTGGTGGGTCAGACAGGTGGGCTGTCCGACCCACCCGAGAGGCTCCGAACATGATTTTTACGTCCGATTGGACCCAAAACGGACGTGTGACCTTCTTTTAGGATTCTTAACATGATCGTGTCATTGGATTGTGTTAATGTTGATCCCAAAGTGGTGAAATACTAACCCCGCTTACTCATGATGGGTTCACTAAATCCCATGCTTCTCGCACCGGATCTCACCCGTACCGAGCTTGAGTCCTTGTACACTACAGGTAAGTGGGGAGAGGACGTTTGGCCTTGTTTCAAGGCATTGTTTGGCATTCATTTAATCGTATCTAGTCTACCCATGCCATCATGAAAATGCTAAGTAGATTAGTCATCCTCACATTGTTATGCATGGGTGTCGTGTTTATTTTCTAAATGCCAAGTGATGATATGCTTATGTGATGAATGTTGACATCATTGTGCATGATGCATTAATAGACTAGATGCCGTAGTCGGCTTGAAAACGAGTGCATTGGTGGCCCGTGGTATGGGACGTGGTGGCACTATGCAATCGTACTATTGTCATATAGGAGCATGCGGTTTAAGATTATCACCTTCCCGTGCTACGACCCTTCCCAACAGGGGTTAAGGTGTTGGGTTATCATTTGGGGGGAAGCAGTGGTCGCGGTTGTTGGGTCACTGTGGCAGTTAGACATTACGCCCGGCTGGTCATTAGGACAGTCGGCAACCCCGGTGGTATATTCAAGAGGGTCAATCGTACTGCTTTTAAATTGCTGGAGTCAACACCTTTAATTTTTAGTCATTTACTTTATGTTGAGAGCCGGTGGTCGGCATGTTTTTATTTTTCCGAGTACTCACGGTGGGCCTTCTCCGACAGCCCTATGGGCGTATCGCGGGATGGAGTTCGCGGCTCGTACCCGGAGTATACGCGCACTGTGGTTGTAGTAGCACTAAATCAAAGACTTAGTAATGTTGCTTAGGTGGATGTGATTTCAAATGTATTGCATAGCATATAGTGCATATGGTTGTGATTTGTTGTGTGGACTGCTGTGTGGTCCATCTTTCCACTTACTAAGCTAGTGAGCTCATCCCAAGTGTGCACCTCTTTTAAATGATTTTGCAGGTCATCAACCAGATGAGCACGGGGCGGGTCCCACAGTTGAGTTCTCTGAAGTGGACTGGTGGGTCCCTGAGGAGTTAGAACATGGCACTGATTGCTCGTGCAAAAGTTGTGCTGCGAGACCGCAATTCTGATACAGAGCTGAGCTCCACTTTTGATGCTGAACTGAGCTCTACCTTTGGATGCCGAGCTTGGCTCAACCTTTGATACCGGGCTGAGCTCTACCTCCTGATACCGAGCTGAGCCCTACTTCTAATACCGAGCTGAGCTGACTCTGATTTTTGATGATTCCTTTTGTGTTCTTGATATGTGAATTGTACTCTTATTGTATAAATATCATGCCTTCGGGCCCACATGTATTTAACTATTGTATCACAATTCGGGTATCAAGTATTATGGGAATATTCACAGGTAAACCAAGCCTTCCGCTGAACTGATGAGCTCTTTCTTAGTTGTGTGTATGCTGTGGTGGAATACTGTATCAGATGATCCTAACAGGTTTGGGTTAACCGGTGTTAACCCGGTCACTGGCCCGATTCTGTGTTAACGGGGTGTGACAGTAAACCTCTAGGAAGAAACTTAGTGAGTAGAACCACAATACTAAACATGTTTGAAATCACGATCATAAAACTAATATCAAGAAAGACATATATAGTATAATATAAAAAATTTCAAGAAAACAAAAGAACAAGCATACCACACATACTTACATTGCTACATTTATATCACCGCATAAGTTCATATGATGACTCAAAAGAAACTAAACAACGAAATCACAACATCATCTATGAATGGCCAATGTGTCATAGTACCACATCGCCTTCACTCAACATATAATTGGTAGATTCTGTCGAGGGTAGGTTACGTCATCTAGCAGTCTACAAGTCCACTAAGAAAAAGTCTAATGAACCAATTCTCACCTCAACATTATAACGCCGATATTGATAAGGCGAAACAAATAACAATAAAGTCATCCAAGAACGAAATATATATATATATATATATACAAACAAGTTCGAAATTCAAGTGTGATCAATACTCTCATTCCACCTTCGTCGGTCTCTATGTGAACGTGGAATCAATTTTAGTTTCAATTTCTGTAAAAAGTCATCAAAATAACTACAAATAACAAAGCATTGATCAAGGAAGTCTCACATCCCTCCTCAATCAAGGTTGAGAATATAAAGCATCATTACCACAACAGACAATGCATCTCATATATCAAATAGTAAATTTGTGTAAGGTAGTGTTTTTAAAAATATATGTACATACAAAAACTCATGTGGTATAAGAATCATGTAATGCAAATAGTACATTATTCCATGAAATCATAATCGCAACTAAACACATAATATTAGAAACTAACATTATGTAATCAATGCTCAATTTAGAAAATTGTTCTATGTACATATAATGCAAATCATGAAATAAAATTCAATTTTTTTTCTCATTCTCTTATGTACATAACATTAGGTTTGAAAAATTATACTTTTAATGAAAAAAATCATGAAATCTAAAGTTTAGAATAGATCTAGTGTTCATAAAATTCTATTTTGGATAACACTATAAAAATAAGCAAGTTAGGGTAGAGGTTCCACTCACCTTGATGTCGTTCCCAAAATTCTGCCTTAACTTATTATATCCACTACCATAGAAAAATATAAAATAAATACCTTTAGAATTACAAATAAGCTAAAATTAGATACTATTGAAATCTAACTCATATATATAAGTCTTATACGAAATTCACATAAAAAAACCCTCTTATGTTAGGTATCAATCTTTCTAAAAAACGATCTTCAAATTGTAACAGATTCTGGCTAATAAATTTGAAAAATTCATTAACCCACTTTTTTAAACTCAAATCACTTCCAACATTTTCAGAGATTTAGAAGGCTCATGAAAGTTTCTATGGTACAAAAATCAGATTAAAACTCGAAATCTATATTCCTCCATCACTACCCCCTTTCTCAGGTATAGAAAACTCCCCTGACAGCGACCTATTCGAGTATATGAATTTTTTGGTGTATCAAATAAACTCTGTATTTAATAAAAATTTTAGAAGATCCTTTACACACATGATTATACTCCCAGTAATTATTTTAAATCATAAAACAATACTTAACTATATTCAATAATATGAAAAATCTTGGATTACTGTTCTATCTGACGTAAAAAATATTGTTAACATATCAAAATCTTATTTTCCCTCTCCTCAGAACCATAATCCAAAATCCCAAACCTTTAAATCATGATTAATCCCCCAAGTAGAACATAATAAAGTAATTAAATCATGCTAACAACTCTTACCTTGAAAATCATTCTAAATCTTGATTTCTTTTTTCCTTTTTCTTCTTTTTCCTTCTCTTCTTTCTTCTCCATAAAACCCTTTTTTTTTTTCTTTTGATTTTTCTTAAATAGAGGGTGAGAGGCAATAGAGCCATGTTTTTTTACTTCTATTTTCCCTCCCTAAATCATCTCTAACTCTATCTCTACCTTTCCTATTTCATCTCCAACTCTCTCTCTTCTAGTCACAGTTGATTTCCAACTCTTTCTCCCACTTTTTCCTACATTATTTTACTTATTTTATGTTCAAGGCTATCTAAATTTCAAAAGAAAAGTCCTAAATTTATTAAGAAAGCCTTCATTTGTTAATTATTAATTAGCAATAATTAGTTAGTTAGGGTTGTTAGTTAATTAGGCCTTATCCACTTGTTATCTAATTATCCATGTGGATAATAAGTTAATATCTATGTATATATATTGTCACACCCCATTTTCAGTAGACCCAACTTACCATTAGGAATACCGACGATGTGAGTAAGACACACACATGTCTTACAAATCTACATGGATCTCTGATAGCAGTATCTTAACATTTTCACAATCTCATAACACAAACCAACATAAGCAGCGGAATCAGAGTATAGTAGCGGAATTATAAAATAAAATGAGGAATTGTCTAATGATAATATGATAGCAATAATCGAGTTATTCTGTTACATTCATCCATGACATATAATGTAATCTCAAAAAAATATACAATCCACAGTTATACCCAAAAGGATCAAAGTATGATGTACAATCTCACAGTGTGGCGTAAGCACCGTGGTCGCAAGCACAGTCCTGATCGTGCTCCTCTGCTTCTGGCATCCACCAGTCCCTCACACTATACTCTGACCCAGAAGATACTGGGTCACCCACCATTGGCACCACAATACCTGCATCATCATCTAAAAAAATGGTGTATGCGTGAGGTGAGCCTTCCAAATCACTCAGTGAGGGGTGGGGTCAAGCACATCTAAGCAAGACAATAGCAGTAATAATTTATGATGTATGATTGATGAAATTAAACACATAGTCCATGATACTTGTGATGCAGTTCATTTATTTATTATCCACCTAACAATACGAACTAAGTCTGGTAAATGCTACTACGACACATTAGGCTGTATCTTTCATCTCGAAACCGCCATCGACTACGCAAGAATACAAACCCTAGCCGTGATTAGAAGCCTGCCGATCCCCGTATGCATCCATAGGTCACCCAGCAAACCCTTGATAATCCCCTCCTGGCAGTCACAACACCGGTACATCATCGGCCATGCCTGACAGGTCCACCTCTGACAACAATCGCATCGTACCACGGGTGTGGCATTCTGGAACGGCACATCGAACATAACACAATGGGTTAGCCAACACCTCAACCCCTATTGGCAAGCGTTCGTAGTATAGGGAGTGATACCTAACCACATATATTCTATATACCTTCAAAGTGATACAGTTAGTATGAACTACACGATACTGGCAAGACCTCGGCCACAAAGTGTAATCCATCTCCAAATACAGTCCTGGGTACATGATACCAAAGAGACCTTAGCCACAAAGTGAAACCCGAGAGACCGCTTACCTAATCTAGCATACATATCATAGTTGATTATGGACTACATGACACCGGTACCAATCATCGGCCACAAAGCATATCCATTTCCAAATGCAGTCTCAGGGTACACGATACCAGCGAGACCTTGGCTACAATTAACTCTAATGCACATAATCAATGCATGAATGCAACATACATATGGCAATCATGGCACAAATACTACCTCGGCCACGTCGGATTCTGTCTCACACACACAACCAAACACACGGAGATCACGGTACTGGTACCACCTGGGCCACACCAGATCCTGTCATACATCTCCATACAGTTCATATCATGATCGTAAAATAACAAATGTATTATATCATCATCGTATTTGAGCAATTACAATTAAATATATAATTCTAAACATATGAACAATTTAATAATAATAAACATTCAAAAAGAAATAAACGTAATCCATCCCTTATCTTGTTTATCTCTGCTTGTGTTAGGGTTCAGATAAGTCCAACGATCAATCCACTCAGTTTTGATCTCGGGGCTCGTGCGCATCACTGTCCTAGACACAAGGACAATCGTACATCAGTACGTATCAAAAATATCGAGAGGGACCCACACAAGGCACCCCCAAAGGGTACATACACTGTTCCTAAGTGACAGTACTGTCACTAGAAATACCCATCGAAAATAGGGCATTTCCATCGAAAATATCAGTCCTATTTCCAATGGAGAAGTTAGAGAGCATATAAGGCTCACATGTCCATCGAAAATATGCCGCCGAAAACAGACCCAGTGGATCCTGTGGGCTGTTTTCGATGGTGATCTAGGATAGTCCACCCATTTTGGGGCTTTCCGACTCGGGCCTGATCATCGGGATTTGTTCCACGAAGTTTGTAGGGGATATTTCTAGTATCATTCAAAGCCAAGAAAATCCCAATTCCACCAAGCTGTTTGGGAGATATGTTGATCAAACGATCGAACCTTGGTTGGTCATTTGGCAATATATGTCGCTGGAGCTCACCGGGCTTGGTTCGAGCTCGACAACAACAATGGGAGAGTTGAACACGCATTCTATGACCTTAACATGGTTTGTACACTAAAATTCCACCCATACCTAGCTTTGTTTAGGTCAAAATGAAGAGAGAGAGAGAGAGAGAGAGAGAGAGAGAGAGAGAGAGAGAGAGTGGTATGGGAGGTTGTACTTACCTCCAGTAACAATTCCGGCAACAAGGAGGTAACCAGCACCAAGGTAGGCCTCCAACCTTCTCCTTCTTCCTCTTCTTCTTCCTTCCTCTCCTTTCTCTCTCCTTTCCTACGTTGGGCACAAGGGAAATGAGGAAATGAATCCTCATTTTCCAACTTATAACTTAAGTGGACCTTAGGGTCTGTTTGGGTTGGACCCCTTTTGGACCAATCGGATTAAAATGAATTTCTGGCACAAGGACCCGACCATTTAGGTCCTTAAAGTGCTTATGTCACGAGAAATGTGTGGAGGATGGTTTGCTAGTGGCGGGAACCACGAGCATCAGAACCCCGACAACAACCTGTCAACCCACCAGAAATAGGCACTGGATCTAGGCCTAGGCTGCTTCTGGTGGCTTGTTTCCGATGGTCAAGACAGTTTGCTGTCACATGGCTCGTCTCGCAGGGGTGGTTGCCCTCGGACATGCTCAAGGCCATTTGACAATTTTGATATGTGCCAGAAATCAAGTATGGGGAGTCGAATCACTTACCGTTTAGGAACGGAAGGTATGAATCCCCTCCAGTTAGATAGGCATGCAATGCACGAACATGTGGGGTCATCTCCATCCCTTCGGCGATGTGCAGCCACAAGTCAAAACCCAGTCATACTTTCGATCTCCGATCCGAGGCCTGTCATAACAATTCAAATTAGACCAGATTAGGGCGCGAGTGTAACGTATATAATGGAAGAGTTTTAGCACTTACCATGGACTGATGCACCCACAATGGTCTGGTATCCCCACTTTAAGTCACCCTGACCCTACAATGGTCAAAGATAAAAATACCCCTAGTCAGATTTTAGGGTATTACAATCTCCCCTCCTAACAACAAATTTCCTCCTCAAAATTTACAAGGATGTTACAACAAAACTCAACTGGACCCTTTTTTGTTGTTCGTTTGAACCAAATTTAGCAATTCACATTTTAAACGACAAAAGAATGGGACGACATTTAAAATGGGCAGCTAGGATTTTTTATTAAAGAATCATACAAGTGATTCAATTTGCATGTGCTAATTAAAGGTGCTTAATATGATCCAGTGCATCACGGTTCATGATATCTGAACCACTCAACCAATCTAGCCTCTTAGGATGGAATATCATGCATGGGGAGCACATTTTCAAAAATAACATAAAACCCCTCCACCCTTGGGAGTTAATTAACATGCTCAACTGTTTTTTTTTTTATAATCTTAATCTCAAACCTCTGTCAGATGAATTGCTCACGAGAGCACTTTAAGATAAGCATATGCTAAGTCTCAGAGAGATGAAAGATCGAAAAGGTGCGAAAACATCCTCTGTAGGGAAGCCCATATGCGGTGCGGTGCGGTGCCGTGCGGTGTAGTGAAGCACCTGCTGCCAACACATGGCCGATTGTACATCTACGGTTGAGAAGCTAATGCTTGACCCATGCTTGCAACGACCCATGTAAGCTGGATATATTGGAAAACCTACCTAATTTAAGGAGAAGAGATGTAGACGTGATTGCCGAAGATGGACGCATCGAGTAGTTTGATCAAGTTGGCGTGGTGGATCCTATAGATCAATGATAGCCGTTCATGGGGCCTGGAAGCTTTTATGGAGCATCGCAACCTGCGTTGGAAGATGATGGCATCCTTGTCATGGAGGGAGCAATGCCAGGTGGCCGACGAAGGGGTGAAGTATTTAGCCAAAGGTTGTTGGTTGCGACGCAGATTTCGGAGAAATAATAGATGTTGGGGTTATCAGGCAAGGATTCACGGATGCTTGAAAGGGATGTTTTGTTGGAAATCGAAGCTCCGAAGGAGCCCCTATTGATGGAACTAGTGGTGTAAATAGTGCTTGAATTGTTGCTCCTGCTTATGCTGATGTAGTGCTCGGTGCTTGAAGTTGAAGAGGATATGGAAGGAGTTCGAGAATCCTCGGACTGGGACTGGTAGGAGGATCATTTCGAAAGTCGAGGGGTTCGAGAGCTGCGAGGGGTAGCTGTGGGCTCTTTCACATCTCTTCTCCATAAATTGGGTGGGTTTTCCAATATATCCAGCTTGGGTCTCTGTAGGCACGGTTTGGATAGGAGCTTCTTAGCTGTAGATGTACAATTGGCCACATGTTAGTGGCAGGTGCTTCACTACACCTCACCGCAGATGGCCTTCCCTGTAGAGGACATTTATGGCCTTTCAACCCCTTAGTTGATTTGAGTAGACCAAACTAGGGGTGTCAAAAAAGCTCGGTCAACCCAAACCAGCCCTAGCCCACCCTACCCCTGAACAGGGCTTGGGTTGAGATTTTAGCCCATAGGGTGGGTTAGGGTTGAGATTTTCAGGCCTGAGGTAGGGTTGGGTTGGGCCTAGGTTGAGGTCTCAACCCAACCCAACCATGTTTATTAAATATATAATCATATAAATATGCTAATAATTATTGATGGGTACTTATAGAAAAAGGACTTTTGTTTTCCACAATCTACACATATACAAAAACTTTGGTCTTTGGCCTCTGTAGTGCATCAAGATCAAGTAACCAAGTAACCGATAGTATTGGGTTGGACTGGATTGGGTTAATCCTAGCCCAATTAGGGTTCAACAGGGTTGGGTTGGGTTGTGAATCCATTGGCACCCCTAGACCAAACCATAAGGGGCTTGGTTACCGCACGCAGGGGCCTCTGCCCACATGCCACCAACGTGCAGGGGGCTTTGCCCTTGGGTGCTACATGCACTCAATGCCAGGCTGTGTGGCCTACTGGCATTGTGTTGCATGCTGCATGTCGTGGCTGCATTTAAAGTAGTTGCCACAAAACCTCCATTATGCCTTGTGTCACTAAGTCAAAATTCAAAAAATTAGACTCAAAATATCACCACGACCACCTAACCAAGTGGGCCCGCATGATCTCGAGACACATTTTCCACTTTAGAGTGACTATACAAAATTGACCATTTCTTTCTTATTCATATTTGGATCAAGATGATTCTAGTTTTATTGTATTCATGACTCAATGTTATACAACTGTTCAGAACAATCTGTATGATTGAAGCTGCCATGTGAAATGACCAAAATGCCCCAAAAGTGTGTATCATGAATTTCTCAAGCGAAATCGGATCGAGGCAATTTCAGTTGTATTAAAAAGAATATAAAATGTTCTATAACTATGGAAAAGGAACCTTCTGCTGAATTTACTATTTAAAATTACCAAAATACCCCTAAAGCTAATACTGGTAAAACTTGTACATTATCTGTGCCATCTCACTTAGAGACATGTCATGCATGCATCGTGTTATGATGAAATGATACCCATGCATGTCACTGACCATGTCATCAACATGCCACTTTCACACCATGTATTCATGCATCCATCTTTATACCCATGACCTTCACATGTATGACCATCACTATTTATACATCATGCATTCCATGGGAATGGTTGGTATGGGAAAATATTTGATCTCCATTGTAAATTGATCTCCCAAGTAGTAGAGAAGTAAGTTGAACCATTGATGCTTCTAATGTTGACATTGCTTCCTTGCTTAATTTTCATAGGGTTTGAGCATTATATAATATGTTTTCTTTTCATTCTTCCCTACTAGAATTGACCTATATCTACATGGTTGGAGTGTTTGCCATGCTTTATGTTATATGTTTAATTTATTTAGGTTGCAACATCTAATTTAATTTATTTTTTTGTTCACACAATTCATCCCACTTTCATAAAAGTTAAGTTTCCTTTTAATGTATTTGTGTTTTAAAGTGTAAAATTGTTCAAATAATAATTTAATAGCATTTCCTTTCGATGAGAAATATGGAAGTAACATTATATTTTTGTTTGCCTTTATTTTTATCCATTTATTAGGAGTAGCCTTATGAAATAATGTCATCTACACACATTGACAACTTTTCATATCAAAATTGCACCCGTCATTTTTCTCTCTAAGGGTATTTCGATCATTTTTCACAGATGGTTTGCAAACGTAACAAGAAGTGTGGTTAAACTTCCCAAATTCACAAATACGTGATCCCTAAGCCACAGAAGATACTCATCATCATCAGAGCAACATCTGGAATGACAAAATATGGTGTCTATAGAATGACTCTCTTTGATTGAGACCGTGTAATATTGTACATTGAAAGTAAAAAAAGTAATATTTTCAATCTCTCAAATCATCAAGGTGAAAAAAATCTTATCGACTCCTTGCTCAAGGGCACCAAAGCACGTCAAATGTCGTAACAATTCAATGATAAAATCGAAAGCATGGAAACAAGCGATAGAACAACATAATAATAGCACCAATCAAAATATGAGTAGATGAGTAAATAACCGGCTAAAATGGAACATATCTTAAAGCTAAGCACATAGTCTTAATAGTGACTTACAAACCGGTTAGTATTTAAGAAGAGGGATAACCTTTCTTACCTGTAAGCTTCCTCATCAACTCTTATGAACTCACTCAAGGTCGCCTGGTTCCTGTGCCAGTGCATGGGCCAATATAAGCGAGTGCCCAAGCATCCAACAATGGGGTGATGTGGCCATTATGTGCCCCCTATGTCTGGGTGGAGGAGTGTGCGATTGGGTAGCATTCTCTCTCTCTCTCTCTCTCTCTCTTGCACACGCACGCTTGCACACACACACACACACACACATATATATTTATATTATCCAATAGTTACATCTCTTGATGTTATTTTTTGGAAATAAGCTATTGAGAGTTAATGAGATTCGATAATAGTTAATTACACTTGGGATTCAGTTGATTTTCTTTTAGATACTAAGTGGATCTTTAGGAAGAAGTTGAAACTAAATGGATCACTTGATAACTTTAAAGCAAGATTCGTAGTTAAAGACTTTAGACGAAAAAAGAATATGGATTACTTTGATATATTCTCTCCGATTGCAAGAATTATTACTACAAGAGTGGTTTATTTTTATTTTTTAAATACCCATTAATTAAGAAAATAAACAAAACGCATTAGGCAAAGTTTGGAGTGTTGGTTGGCAAGGCATCCATATATAAATATATAAACTTGTTATATATCAAATTGATGTGAATGCTGCATTTTTAATTGTAGATTTAAGAGAGAAAAATTACATTAAACAACCTAAAGATGATGGTGTTTTTTGACAAGAACATAAGGTAAACTTATAAAGAATCTATATGATCTAAGGCAATCACCTAAGCAGTAGTATGAAAAACTAGATATTTTTTTGATATCTAATGATTTTCTTATAAATGATGGTGATAGGTTTCTACTAAAAAAAGATGGTGATAGGTGTGTGTAAATCAAGTTAAGAGTGGCAAGTGACACAACTCAGCCTCTCCAAATGTTCATAATTTGATCTGTGTATTAAGCTCTCCTATAGTGCATGGTTCATGGTTGTATTATTTCAAGTGATTTAACCATTGGGGTTAGTTCTATATTCTCATTTATTTCGTATTACTTCCACTAAGGAGTGGGTTTTCTAGTCGCTTTAACTAGGGAGGACTCTCATAGACATATTTCTTCTACATGAAAAGTTTTATGGCTTGAAATTTGATGAACAAATAGATCAGAAAGTATCATGTTTGTTTGTTAAATTCCAATCCTAACAATATTTGTCACATGGTAAAGGTAAAAATTTTCATAGTGCAGAAAAATTCCTTCACCATCGGTGATGTAGACGTATGATGGGACTTCAGTCCCAACATTAACTTTTACCCTTTGTTTGGAGTCGAAACTACCTCTCCTTTTGGCCACATGGTTTAAATTCATAGTATTAGGCACTATGTCGTTCTCTATCGATATTAATCCAGATTAGCTCATATTAGTTGGGATCAAACGATTTTACCTATATTTTTATTTAAAATTGGTTATTTTTGTTTCTTGTTTTTTGTTTTTTTTTTTGTTGTTGTTGT
>NW_024869520.1:0-14522 GCF_013358625.1 Macadamia integrifolia | reverse complement strand
TAATGGTGTTGAAGGCCTGCACACCAAAGTGACCGAGTTTATAAGGGACAAGGATTGTCCTGTCTGTGGTCCTGGAGTTCTTATTGAGCTGGATACTTCAATCACTCTACAAAAGGTCCTTATATCAGGATTCATGTCACTTTGATATAGTTTACGCAAGAGTTTGCCTTTTATTCAAGTTGTTTTATATGAGTCTCTTCTTGGCCAGAGTTTTATTTTTTTTGGTGGTCAGTCTAACCTTTTAAAAGCACTCTTTTGGCTTGATTTTATGAGCCTTTTACTTGTGGTTATACTGTAGTTGAAAGTTGATATTGCATCTGATTCTTTTAAGTGTTTAATTACCTATCTTGATGCGTATTTTTCAAACTACTGGTTGGACATAATTTTTTCCTTTATTTTCTATTGGAATTAGCTGTTCTGTCTAGTCTCTCCAAGCAAAGAAAGTCCTAGTAGGAATCAAATATTTGGCTTAGCTATTAATTTTTCGTCATTGTTATTTATCCTATTAGCTTGTATTTGTGCTTACCTTCAATGTATTTCGTGTGGAAACAGTTTATGGAACTTCTTGGAGAATACCCTAAGCTGCTTATTTCGAAACCAAGTATTTCATACCTAGGAGAGAATTTGTATATGCAAGCACCTCCTGTACTGGAAGAGATGACTCGGTCAAACTTGACCCAACCTCTGTTCAACCTCATGGGTAAAGTCCCAAAGGGAGTTGTCAATGTCAGCGGCGTGACCAAGAAGGATGACAAGAAAACATCATGCACGCGGAAACTACGAGTTGTGTTCAAGGGAATTGATGGAGTCACAGATATGGATATGGCTATTGGGGCTTGATATTCTTCAACACCTGATCTTAATTGAAATTTTACCCTAGTTATTTTTTGGTGAAGTTCCAGAGCATTAACTGCTGTGACAACCTTGGGAGGTGACTTGGGATTTCTTTTGTGTGTGTTGTTATAGTGTTTACAAGTTATTGTAAGGACAACATGTTGGTGCCTTCAGAAAGTTGGGAGAGGAAAATATTTTTGATATATTGAGAGATATATGGGGATCATTGTCTTTGGTAGAACCATGCCAACGTAACTTACTGCAATCATGTGACAGGAAGTGTTCATGTGCGTGCATTAGGGGTGAAACAGGGCCGGGTTTCTTAAAACCCTAATCCAACCCTAGGTCTTCAAAATTCAACTTAGGCCCAACTCAACCCTGTTGGGTTCATATCAACCCAACCCAGCCCTAATTGACCCTATCAGGGTCGGATTGGGTCGGGCTGGGTTGACCTTGGCTTCTACAATGGTTGGATTGGCCTTGATTGATATGTTTTTGCCATTTATATCTCATATATTAAAAGGTTATGGAAAAAAGAAATACCAATTAGAGCCCTAATTTCTATTATAAAAATGCAAGGTTAAATTTTGGGCCAGGTTGAGGCCTCTACTCTAACCCACCCTCAAGGTCAAAAAACTTGACCCAAGCCCTGTTTGGGCTCAGGATGGGTTCGGGTTGTTAGGGCCAAACTTTCACCCCTAGCCTGCATAGATTTAGTGTTTGCTCCATACTTCATTCAAAATAATTTGAAGAACTACATATGGGAGATATAAGATATTAACTAGGATTATAGCTCCGTTTGGGTAGAACAGTGAAGTGAAATAAATTTTTTTATTTGGGAAAGTTTGCTGAAATGAAAAGGAAAATATTAAAAAAAATGTCAGTCAGGACTTTGGTTTAAAGTCTAGAATCTGGAGAAGCTCTCAGTGAAGACTGGATTGGGCTATGAGAACTTTGTTGGAACTGGAAGTGCCATTGCCATGTTCTTGATATCTTCCTTAAAATGCTGGAATACTCAACACATTAGAATGTTTCTTGTTTTGTCACCCATGGCAAGATTCTTTCCAGTCCGCATTTGATGATTGGGCATCACTTGGGATGCATGCCCAAAATCTGCCAGCCGTCGAATGCATCCTGGAGAGGACCCTTGGTTACTAGATAGTACTAGAAAAACAAAACATGCAGAGTTTGGTCCGATGAAGTCACATACTCCATACTCCACAGAGAGTCTGAGGCTATGTTTGGAAGCTGAGGAAAAAAAATAAAAAACTTTAAGCAGAGAGATAGATGCGAAAATAAAAAATTTATTGTGTTATTAAGATTTTTGTCTTATTATATCTTTTGTATTATTTTTGTTATTTCTTGGCTTCCAAACAGAGCCTCAGAGTTCAACTCATTTTGGTGGTTAGTAGTAGTTATGAGTTGGTGGTTAATTCAGTAGTAGTTTCAGTTTTTTCAAATTAGACAGAAATAGTGTACTTGACTACTTTAGGCTTCAGCCATGAATGTAATACCAATACATGATTACCCAGAAATTAGAAAGATAAGTGTTGTTGGATTTTGAGAGAAAACATGCGACAGTTGTTGTAGGATCAAGAAGAATTTTTTTTCCGACAAAATCATTTGTAATAATATGTTAGCACAATCATCGATATTATTAAGGTTAGGTGGCCTGTGCTAACATGGGTTTCTAATTTTCAATGTTCATCAATTCCACTTTAGAATTTATATAGGCCCCACCAATATAAATGTGCTGTAACTAGAAAATCCTGCTGAAAGTCCATAAAATACATTATTTGGGGTCTACCAACCCAAAACTTTAAAGGCATTTGGTGGAGACAATTCGAGGCTCAAAATAATCAATGTAGGACTGTAACTCTATAATTCCTAATATCTACTATCTCAACACTCTCTCATTACATATAGACATGGTTTTAAGTATCTCTGATACCGATACGATATCTTTTGATACGTATCTTAAATTTAGTAGATTGATACGATACATTGAATTTTTTAAATCATTTTGTATCGATATATATCTTACAATACATACCGATATGCATCAATACACCACTAATACACATCGATACGATACGACATGCCTCGATACGACTCTATGAAAAATATAAAATTGAGGTAAATGTACGTTTCGGTATGTATTGGTACGTATCGGTGAGTATCGATATGTATCGATCAATACGTATCGGTATATATCAGCACGTATCGGTGAGTATCGATATATATATCGGTATGTATCGGTGAGTATAGATACGTATCGGCGCTACGGTCATATAATGGCCAATATGGGTAATTTTTCAGAAAAAAAAAATGATTTTTTAAAGGGTTTTTGTTCCAAAGTTGCTGTCAGCCATATTTCTCTCTAACTAAAGTGGAAATCAAGGTTGAGAACAAGAATTTTACATTTATGGGACAACTACAAACCTTGAATTCTTAGTACGATACCCTCAATTTAGTGTTTATGCATAGCTTTTTTTAACAAATTCTTTATGCAAAAGTGTTTAAAAAAATGTTTCCTATCCATTTATGTGTGTATCTTTGGCGTATCTTAGTGTATCTCAGATACGATATGATACCCTCCGATACGTATCTTAATTTTGACTGACCGATACAACGACCGATACCGATACTTTAATCCTTGCATATAGATATACAACTTAAGGAAGATAACAAATAGGCTCGACTCTCTGATATTGTGTTAAACTAAGTGGGTAAACCCACAAAATACCAATCAGGATATAACCCAAAACCTTAAGGCATTAAGTGAAGATAATCCAATGGGATATGAACACACATTCAAAGTTGCAAATAACGGATGTGAAACCATACCTCTATAACTCCCAACATCTCACCAGATCCATCAAGGATATGAACAACAACATGGTACTGTTTCTGAGGCTCTGACCACAACATCTGGTTGCAAGATCTCTTTGCCAGCCACTAGTGTTACTTCAGTTATCCCCTTTAGAATATCACTTGAGAGCAAGATTTATTTGATTATTAATCTTCCTCTCAGGTCTCATATTTGCAGGCCCTTAAGGTGCTTATGTCCTCCAGGTGCAGCCGTGGGGACCCTTTGCTCATCTGCAGATCTAACATATTCTCCTCCCCCCCCCCCCTCTCTCTCTCTCTCTCTCTCTCTAAGTAATATTCTACTCCAAGAAGTAAGGAAAACGTAGAAAGAAAAAACTGGTAGAATTTAGAGATAATCCATTTCTGGAAAAATAAGAGTTGGAAAACTATATAATAATGAGAAGTAGAGACTATTCAGTAGCTACTGGCCCTTAAAATGGATGCATCATAATGTGAAGCAAATGGGTTTTGGGCCATTTGGGTCCCCTAGCCAGCAAGCAAACCGTGTGGACCTCATGACACCCATAATTCACTATCGCTTTCTTTTCAAAGAATCTAAAAGCAGGGGAAGAGGGAGACCAAGTTCAAGTCGGTGAAGTGTAAAGAACATAGCAAGAACCGTGACCAAAGATGTTAATATGTGGATCCCCTACACACCTACCTGATTCTGACCCAGATCAGATCTTATCTAGTCCACTATTACAGTCAAATCTTGATCGATAAAGATCGAACAATGCAAATCTCACTGGTACACAAAGCTTGGAATACTACAGATACATATGAACCAAGTGATTTGAAGTATTGGGTACTGATAGAATCATAGGATAAAAGAAAAAAAGTTTGAGTAGACGTGGAGGGAACCAAACCATGTTCATTCTCTGTATTGTGGATAAATACAGAATTAAAAAGAAAAAAACAGAGGAGAAGAGATCCATTCTAAGTCTTTTCCTTGCACTGTCACTCATCCACAGCCATATGTGTTAGAGATATGAAGCCTATCTTGGATTAGATATGCTGGCTTAGTTTGTTGCCGGCAGCCTCTCATCCCTTCTCAACAGGATAATATCATAAATTCATAATACACTTCATGATTTTTGTAGGGTGGGACTTAAAAACAGATTGGCCAACTGCCACTATGAGCCCACCAACCCACAAGTCCCAACCCATTTGCTTTAACTCCCCCATCTCTCTTAGCTTCCCTTATTAACAGGCCTGGAGCTAGAGAAGTGAGAGAAACAAGAGAGTGAACTCCAAGCTCCAAGTTTCTCTCTTTTCTCCCTCTCCTCTGTTTTTTTAATACTTTACAACTAGCTCTTCAACCACTCAAGCTGAGGGAGACATGGAAGTGGCCATGGAATTGGAGGATGATGTGTTCTTTGCCGACTTGAGCAAGCAAATATCACTCCTTATCATGGACGATGACGAAGAGGATCCACCTGCAACTTGTCCACCTGTTTCTTTCCAGGTTCACTCTCCATTCCATTTCTCTTGCATCATCAGTAGGTAATTTGCATTAGTTGATTTGGGATGATGAGTCCCGTCCCAGATTTCATTTTTATTATTAGTTCTTGTTAATTTGTTTGTGGGATTTAGTTTCCTGCTGATGGCAATGCCAAAGGTGGGATCTTTGGGATACTTTTAGCAAAAATAAAAAAGGATACTAGTTACAGTACTTTACACTTCCTGAGGTGATTCAGGTGCTAACATGATAGGACCCATTACTTAAATTTGTAATGTGGCTCTTCACAGATACTTATTTGTTTATTCTAGGTTATAAGAAACTGTATATGTTACTAATTACTATCTTGATGTCTACAGGCTTTCTCTCAAACCTACTATCCCAGTGTGTTCTCTCCTTTGTTGTATGAACCAAGTTGTGGAAGGGAAAGCAAGGGAACTGGAGTTTTCATTCCCAAGTCATCTTTGCCCAGAAGGAAGAACAGACAGGGAAGATATACTTCATTTAACTCCAAATCCTGCAAACAGTACTCTTATAAATCAAAAGGAGCTCCTCATGTAGCCTCTAGGAATGACCCATCTAGTAATTCTTTTAACTCCAAGAAGAACTGAAGAGAAGAGACTCCAAGGAGCTGTATACTTAAATAAATTCCACTAATTGCAGTTTATGTTCTAATAGGCTAAGATCTTGCTCTCCATGGTGTTTCTGTACATTAAAATAGATTAGTTCTCTATGGATTTGGGTAGGGAGTACGTTTTTTATATTATTTTTCTTTTTTTATTTGGGGAGGTCACCTAAGGTTTTCCACCTCTTCTCTTATGAAATATGTATGGTTGTTCTTTAGACTGATAAAAGATTCGCTTCTCTTCATCATTATTTATTTATTTTGGTGTTTTCCTTCTGAAATTGATCATATTTCGAACCAGTTGCAGCTAATGAATTTAATAAGGTGGAATACTTAAAGATTTGGAATTTCTTTGGATGCCTATTCTTTTCTGTGCTGTGAAGACATTATGAGTCTCTTTAGTAATTTAAATTTACTTAAAGTTGGTAACTCTAATAGTATGCATATGTTTTCTTGTTCTATAAAAAAATTTCAAGCTCTAATGAGCCATGATTTCTCATCATTTAATAGGCACCATTCATGGAGAAAAGTTTTTGAGTGGATAAAAAAAAAATGATTTACAGTAAGAGATTTAAATCATTTTGGGCCTAAGCCTGTTTATATACAGTAGTAAAACTATTATGTCAAAGAGCAAAATGATTCATGCCATTTCCCTCTAGAACAGTTTACAGTTTAGAACAAGAAAATTTATTTCAAGAAACAGCTTTAATCTTACAGCACATTGGATTCAGTTTGGCTTGTTAATTCCATCATAATTCACAAGGGAGATGTCAAAAGATGCAAACTTTTTTTTCTTTTTGACCTTTTGGTTGGAAATAGAAATAGGCAAAAATAGAATATATATATATATATATATATCTTAACAACTTGCAGGGGATGGACAAACCTAACAGGAAAAGAAAGAGAATGAAAATTTAAGAAAAGTTGCCCTTGATCATTAAGGGTCATCAGTAAGAGAGTCAATTATTGTTCAAATTCCAATCCTTCCTTTAGTTATAATTTCTTGCAGTCCTGTCCAGACTTTAATGCTAAAAAGGGCATCTCTAGCTGTTTAAATATTTTCAAATCAGTTAGTTGGAATTGATGTGCAAAGCTTTCCCTCCCTCACCTTCCTTCTTTGGAAACATAAATATTTTTCAAATCAATTAGTTGGAATTGATGTCCAAAGCCTCCCCCTTCCCCCCTCCCCCTCTTTGGAAAATGGAAACATACTTTTTTAACTTTTCATTTTTTCCAAAGAAATTTAGTCCATAGCAAACTTGATTCTGTAAAAGAATTCAATTAAAATGAAATCAAACTGCTTTGCCACATATTCATTTATACGGAAAAAGAGTTAATTTAATGTTAATGGTTTTCCACAACACTTCTAGATTATACAAAAGAGAAAGAACTAGAAAAGGAATGGAACCTAGAAAAGATGGGCAAAGATATGGAATATGTGCTTGATTTCTTACATTTTTTTTTTCTTTTTAAAGTATGATATGATTAAGACAAGGGTTGAACTTTGAAATCTAAGTATATTACCCACATGGGAATTTAAACCAAAAGCTAGGTTGAGTTACTTATATTCCATAGGAAAAATAGATCTTGTAGGGAATACTTGAAAAAATATATCCACTTGAGAAGAGCTTGTTTCACAAAGCTAGGGGTGTCAATTCTTAAACCGAACCGGTAAAACTGGTCGGACCGAACCGATAACAACATGGACCGAACCGAACTGAACCGAAGCCTTATTGGGTCGGTTCGGTTTGGAGTATTGCAACCCCAAAACCAAACCGAACTGCACCGAAAACCGGATGAACCCGAAACCAAATCGAAACCGGCTCAAAACCCAGACCGAAACTGAAACCAAACCGGTAAGAAACCGAAACACTCCAAAACTCATTAAAAAAATCAAAATTTGCATAGTTTTGTAAACATTTGTATGGAAAGTCGAATCCAAATTGGACCAAAAACCAAAACCAACCCGGTTACAAATCGATTTAAGAAACCGAAAAACCGAAATCAAACCGCATCGAAACCGAAACCAAACCGAAACCGGAATTTCCTTATTGGTTCGGTTTCGGTTTCAACTTTCCCACACCAAAACCGACTCAATCCGAACCAAAACCGAGCCAAACCGACCGATTGACACCCCTACATAAAGCCAAAACCAGTGGACACAAATGGTCCAATTGGACCCAATTGACAATTAAAAAAAAAAAAAAAAATTAAACCCAGTAACATAACCAACACAAATTGTTACAACTCATGAAATAGCCATCTAAATCACTTTAAAGTAGAGATTGTTATGTCAAGGAAATCAAGACCATATATGTCTTGGTTCTAGGAGTAACAATTACAATGGGTTTTAGGCAAAGAATTCAATAACTCGGAATCCGGATTTGATATGAACCTTAGGAGATTTCATCGTAAAAATTGACTTGTAAGGTGAGGAAACTCAAGATCATATCAATCAACATCAAATAGCTGATACTCCAGGGTCTCTGCTTGACGGCATGTAGCCCTTTCCAAGAGGCTTCACTCTGACACTAGATTACCCCTTCCTTGCGAGGTTAAGGACCGAGAATGACTACTCTGATACCACTAAAAACGGGCATGTGGTTTTTGCTTAATCTATTTAATTTTGGTGTCTACACACATCACATATGGCTTGAGATTGGGGACTTGGGTTACAACATGAACAGGCTGAGTTCTAGTTTGACCCA
Organism: Macadamia integrifolia; assembly: GCF_013358625.1. Classification (NCBI taxonomy): domain Eukaryota; kingdom Viridiplantae; phylum Streptophyta; class Magnoliopsida; order Proteales; family Proteaceae; genus Macadamia; species Macadamia integrifolia. Next base: position 6,025 of record NW_024869520.1, on the reverse strand, counting down.
GTTCAATACTAAACCAGGTGAGTATCAGCACTAGCCCCACAAAAGGTGTGTGTTCTTTCAGATTCGGTGGAAATTAAATGGAAAAGAAAAGAATAAAGAAAGGATTGGGGTCTAGCTAATGGCCATGGAGGAGCTATGAATGCCAAGGGCCCAACAGACCTATAAGTCAGTGACCACTTTTGAACCTAAAGAGATATGCATTTTGCTTGCCCCTCACTTCACTTGGGTAGAGAGTCAGATACGTCTTAATCAAAATTTTCTATTCAAAAGATTTATTGATCTTGTTATAAAAGATAAAATTTATTGATTTTTTTGTTATTTTTAATTGATGAAAAGAAGAAAAAAAAAAGGAATATTTCTGGCCGAGTTCCAACTTCCAACATAGATTGTAGTAGTTGACATTGATTGGAATTAGATCCAAATACATTAATTGGAATCAGATCCAAATTGATCGATTCCTATTGATTTATGAGACTGAGATCTACTATATTATGAGTACAGGTGATAAGCCAAAAGGGCCCCAACTGAAACAAGCAGACCAGCAATGGAAACTTTTAAAATAAATTTCCATGGAAAAAGAAAAAAATTCTTTTAAAATAAGATGGTGGATTCTTTGCCTGGCAGCGCAGCCCATGTGTAAATGCTGGACCCATCACAGCATACATAGGAGGGATACGGATCCTTTGTAGCACGGGAGTGCGCTACATATTGTATAGCGCGGTATGGGAGTGCAACATGTGGTATATAATCGATCGTGTGGATAGCTCTGATGCTGCCTCAAATAACCATATGCATATACCAATTACATTATTGCTCTCAAAGGAAAATTGAGAAACTTGTTCTCGCTGGAATTGGAAGCGGATCATCTGTAGTAGTGATACCCGCTTCCTACTCTCCCACTCCTACTTTCATCCCACGGTTTCATCTATCTTGCCGTTGCCGCCGTGACTTCTCCCTGGAACCATCTGTCGCACTATACGATATATAGCACGGGGGTGTGCTACAGAGGTTCTTGATCCACATAGAGAGGTGGTGGGATTTTCGCATTCGTAGGAGTACGATGACTCACCTCCTTTTGTGTCTAAAACCTGGATGTAGGCATCACTCTGCCACGCATGGTTCTTTCTCCCTAAGATTTTTTTAATATTTAAAGTAATTTACAGCGGCACCCCCTAGAGAATACCACAATTATAAGGCCACCTCTTCTGTTTCACCAAATTATACTCAGACCCCTTACTATTAGTCACCGTTAAGAAATATACCTTATATGTTGATGTCAGCAATTATATTTTATTTTTAAATACCAAAATGTCCTTATTAAATATGAAGGACTTAAAACACCCTTGTATTAAGTTGCTAACCCATTCCAAGACCTAATTTATCATTCTCGTGGGATTTAGACCACCGGTGATGTTTAGAGCAGCAGCGGCAGTGGCATCAACGACGGATGGCGATGGATGATGAAGGATGGCGACCACTGTGTTTCTCATCGCAAGGCACCAAAGCCTGTTCCTGAGGGGCAACACTATTAATTTTGGTCTTCTTCGCAAGTAGGGGTCGATTACAAACACCTGTGTACTTTCGGAGAAAAAGAAGAAAATTCCAGTGAGTAAGTGGGTATAGGCAGCAGTAATTCTGACGGTCTTAGCAATAATGTGATCAAAATAACTTAAAGACGATGTCTGTGAGTTTGGGAGTGGCAGGTTAGGATTTTTACAGGAAACGTTTGAAGTAGGGAGAAAGTTTTGATATTTTGAGGGGAATTCAGCTCAGAAATAAGAGAAGCGAAAAAGGGGGAGGATGAGAAAGACTAAAGGAAGAAGATGTGACATCTCCTTCCCAGCCATGAGAGCAACAACAAACACAGAAAGAGTTGCAGAAGCAGAGGAAGCTGTTGAAATTTTCTATAGTTTTGCAGCGGAAGTCGTCAATTTCTCACCGTGCGTGCAGTAGGTGTGAGTCGATGGTGGCCTTAGCCCATCTGGTCTTTGGATCTTGGTGCTTATTGGGCTTCATTTGCTTATTGTGAGAGGATTTTCCATTCATTTAGGGATGTTTGTTATCTATCGTCTCCCGGCTTGGGTTGTTGATCGGTTTATTTTTGGTAGAGAGAGAGAGAGAGAGAGAGAGAGTGGAAGAATATAGAAAAATCATAAGAACAGAGAACATAGAAAAATAGGAAAAAATAAAAATAAAAATCGGATGGAAGAAAAGAGAAAAATCAGAAGAAAAAAAAAATTCAGCTCTACTTCTATCGACAACAGCGATAGAAAGAGCAACACTCGCTGGCAACGGATGTAACAGTACTCAGTTGGGATTGATGGAGCTAAACTCGGCTGAGACAATTTCAGATGAACTCGTAGATATGAAGAGAATGAGAGAAGGAAACAAGGAAAGAAGGAGAAAAGGGGAGAATGAAATGGAAGAGCCAGTGAGAGAGCGGTATTTTTGGGATAATGAAAATGGGTTATATATAAGTCTTTTACTCATAAGGGTTAAAGGGTCATTTCATAACATCATTTAATAGAGACTGACGGCAAGGGGTCTAAATGCAATTTGGTATTTAACAGGGGGTGTTCCTATAATATTAGCATTCTCTAAGGGGTGGCGTTGTAAATTACCCTAATATTTATTTTTTGGGTTTATTTTTCCTGTCTAATGTAGACAGAGCTTAAGTGGGCAAACAAGAGCAATTTAGTGTGCCATATCAGTTCAATCAATAGGGAGTAGAGAGGTTATTTCATGATGAAGGAGAGAGAAAGAGAGCCTACACCCCAAGACTGAAAACATTATCCCTTGTTTTTAAAAAATGCATGAAAATTTAATAACGAAACAATCTCAATTCTAAGTTTTATGTGCAACCAAATTTTCATGTAACATCCTTTCATCCCTTTCACACCCCTCGGCAAGGATTCAAAATACAGAATCAGTGATTGGATCAATCTCTATCCACATCAAAATCAGCTAGAATTGATCCCAAAAAACCCTAGAATTGACCCTTAGATTTGAAAACCCGACGATTCTAGGGTTTTAGGACCAATAACTACCTGTCAAATCATTTAAAATTGGTCATAGGAGATTTTAATCCGAATCGATCGATCTGATTCCAAAATCTTGAAACAATGCCCCCACTACAACAACCAAAAGCGGCCTGAATAAAGATTTTAAACTCAGAATCAAGGGTCGAATCAATCCCCAAAACCCTACAATTGGTCCCTTAGAACTGAAACCCAGCGATTCAAATCCCAAAAACCCTAGAACCGGTCGCAATCGCCGATTCAACCGATCCGATTTTGAAACAGTGAGCCTAAACTAGAATTACCAGTTTCTGTGAAAGTTTGAGATTCAAGAGTAGGTAGAGACGGAGAACAAGAAAGACAAGGGAGTCAGGGAGACATGAAGGGGAGTGGGGCTTCGTCTTCCACCTCCGCCGATTCAATTTTGAATCCATGTCCCATATGCCTTGGACCCGTGAAGCAAGAAGCTTACTTGGATGGTTGTTTCCGTATGTCTCTACTCCTTCTCTCGGTATTCGTTTCTCTCCCTTTTGTTCATTGATATTTCATACCTCATTAATTTGTTGCCCGCAATCTCTGGATGAAACTTCGAATTTGTATTCTCAAACTATAAACATGTCTAGTGTTCTTGGATTCATCGCTGTAAATGAGAAGGTTTTGATTTCTATTCTTACGAGTCAGAAATGATTCCTTGGTTCAATCTGTGTCTGTTGTTTGCAATATTTGTTTTTCAATTTTTCATAATCCACTATTCTGATGCGTTTAAACTCCAATTTGCAGATAAATTTTGCTTCAATTGTATTGCTGAATGGGCAAAATTGCTCACTAGTCGTCATCCTCAACTGCAGTCTTTTGTGACGTGTCCTATTTGCAAGGTTATCAGTGATCATATGATGGGCATTAATTTCAATCTTGATAATCACCTAAACTGTAACATTCAACTATTTGGGTCAGAATTACTCTAATTTTTACACAAGTCTGGCAAGTTTTGACAAACCCACAAAATATTTCTGGTACTCTTAGCTAGTCCCTAGAATCACCTATTGCAGGGGGACACTGTTGCTATGAAACTTGGGCGATTTTCTAATATTTTTTTTGCATCCTCCTTGGATTGAAATTTTGGATAGCTTCTGATTTATATGTCTTATGTCTTCATGACAAATCGTTGTTTTAGCAACTCCAGAATACCATCACTCTATCATTTTATTGCATAGATATAAATTTTGTCCATCCACCTTATTCATCCAAGCTTTGCCATCTGATCCATGAGAGTGTAATCTCATTTTTTGCCATATAAGTATTTGAAGAATATTCTGAATAAAGTTATCCTTATCAAGATAATTTTGGATCCCCATTCAAAACCAATTGGGAACCCAGAGATTATTGGAAATTTGAAATCTCATATCAGTGACGTAACACGCCATACAAAATATTCTCTCTTTTGTATCTTATTTTTCAATAAATTCCTTCAAAGACTGCTAAACCAGCAGGACTGCTGGCACATATAATTTGGTAGAAGCATCAAGATTGTTTCTAAGAAAGCCTCTTGGAGGCGCTGGTGATATTGGAAACAGGTCGTTGCACTAAATATGTTGAATCACATAATTAGTTGATAACAATGTTTTCTTTCAGAAACTTATTTTCTTAATTTGAAAGTAGTTCTTTTGTTTTGCTTTACATTTTTTATCTTGTCCAAATTTCTTCAAAATAAGATTTTGTGCCACTCACAAGAATCTTCATGCACAGGGTGATAACTTCTCTATAATATATGGATTTGATGGGAATTCCTTTCAACAACATTATCCGAACCAGGATGTTGAGAAGAGGTGCATATTAATTATATCTAATTTGGCATGTAAATTTTTTCTCTTTTGTTTTCCTATTAGTTTTCAGCAATGCCATGCCTATGCTTTTGCAGCTTTTCCTTATCAGAAGTTCATAAGTATAGATTGAGATGCTACTACAGTGAACCAGGTATTGTTTGGGCATTTATTTTATTGTACTGTTTTTATTCTGTTCTCACCATTTATAATAGTTCTTTGTAGTTAAGCACATTATTTGGATTTTTATTTTGTATGTGTTGTAACTTGTAAAAGGTGCCATCTATGAGAAATTCAACGTGTTAAAGTATTGGAAGAGCAATAAGTATCTTCAGCCAAACAAATGGCTGCAAATGTGGTTAAGAAGGGAGTTTCAGGCTTTGACAAAGGTATTTCTGTCATCAGTATCGTTTTCTCTTCTTGTGTGTTTTCTTGAGCTAGAAATTTTATGTTCTATTTGAATTAGCTTGTCACATTCAAGGCTTCAAGTTGCAAAGATTTTGATTGGAGCACTTATTTATGACCCATACTTAATGGGAGAGTGTTGGGATTTAAAATGTAACCGCAAGCGTACGGATCAGTGTAGCTACGGATCGAACACAGGGAGAGCAGCCACTTTATTTTTTTACTTCTTTTAATAATGCGAAAGTGAACTGATTAATGGTTGTGATCTAATTCTAATTACCGTCCTAAGCATATGTATCTAAAATAACGTCCTAACCATTCGTCATCTAAGAATTTAAAGACGCAAGCCGCTCAATTAAAATTAAATAAATAAATAACTGAAAATAAACAACCCACGCAATTTAAAAAAACAATAAAGGAAAAAAAATGCTGAAATAAAAATAAAGTAAAAGAAAGGGGATAAAGCTAGAAAGAGACTCACAAGTAAGTTTCTCTACTTAGCCCGAGGGATGCATCATAATATGAGCTTCCCTACTTGATCAGAGAGTCACTCTTACAAGGGTTACTCTACTTGGCTTTAGGGAAAGGGAGACAATTAAAATAAAAGCAATAAATTGATGGTTCTATAGCTAAGAGGGGCAAAGCCAACACATACAATAGCCATGAACCTTGGGGGAAAGGGATAGCAATAATGTAACGACTAAAATTAAAATCTTAAATTAAGAAAGAAAGGGTAGTCAGAAGAGGGAATGAGAGGGGGAGGGAGAGAAGATTATTGAGGGA
>NW_024869519.1:0-14531 GCF_013358625.1 Macadamia integrifolia | reverse complement strand
TTTGCAATACTTGTTTCATATTGTTTATCAATTATCATATGTACATAACATACAAATGCTGTAAAAATTAAAATTTTAAATTTTAAAGATAAAAATATTATATTTAGCTCTTTTTTTTTTTCTAAATTCATTTCCTATTACTCAAATAATTAAATTAGAGAAAAAGAGACTGAGAGGGGGGATTAAGCACAAATTCAGCTAAACCCACGTCACTCATCATGCATGTTCACCTTAAAGTCTAGAGAGAGAGTAACGACTGTAAGACTTAGTCAAACCAAAATGGGGTGAGAGATTTTTTTTCTTTTTGAAGAAGTGTGAGAGATTACCTTAGGAAAGATAAGCTTTGCCGGTTTCTATTAAAAAAAAAAAGAAAAGTAACATTTGAATAATAAATGCATAATAACCACACTTTTTTCTAAAGGCTAATTGACTTAATCAAGATAAAGTTTTTTTTTTTTTACATGGGATAAAATTAGGTTATAATTTGGATAAAATTCTGTTTGGTCAAATTATTCGTGAATTTTTAAAAAGTCTATAAAATTCGAGAATTTTTTATTTGATTCGGATTCAGACAGAATTATTCGTAAAATTCAATAAAATTCGGTTCTGCAGAATTATTCGTGAATAATTCGGAAAATTTAATAATTACGGTCAAGAGTCATATAGACTTAGCCAATACTCAAAATATGACCAAACTTGAACTGAATTTGCCCAAATCACTGTAGATTTATATTCTCTACTAGCAAATATGTTTGGAAAAAGTTCTACTTCACCCATGGTGAAGGAAACACGACCCACGAACCTACAACCATCATTATTCATCAGCTTCACTATTCCCATGCACCAATTCAAGTGCAATAATGAATAGTGGAAAGAAAATATATCCTTCACTATGGGCGAAGAGAAACTTGCTCTAATGTGTCTTTAACGAATTTTTGGTAGAAAAATAAGGGTGCAACATAGTAGTGATCATAGCCCCCAGGTTGAAACCCCCATACGGCAAGCAGTGCTTCTGTAAGATCAATGAGCGATAGTGGGGTGTGCCGACTTGAACCCACAACTACCCGACTTGAGTGATGATGAAGCAAAGGCTTCCTTCCACTAGGCTAGCTGCCAACCCTATTGGATAGAATATTTTATTTCATAGCTATCTTAGTAATAAATTGACCTAATAAGGCAGGTAATATGAAGGTTATTGAAACTACTTTGATTGCTCCGCTCAGGGCGGCCCAAGTTGCACCCTGCCACCCCATATGAACATCGCCAGGGGAGAACTGGCTTCGGGAATTAATAATGTTTAAACCAAACGTAGCCCAAATCAGCCCATCTGGCTCAATGTGTTTCAACGTTGAGCCCAGATTCAGCCCAAACTTCAATCTTCGCTACCTGTATTGAGACTTGAGAGAGGAAGCAACTGTAAACCTAGCTACCTGTATTGAGACTTATAGAGAGGAAGCAACGACAATTGTAAGAGGAAGGAAAAGAAAACCTTGCATGGAAAAGAAAGTTGGCACCAGTTACCCAATTTTTCCCCCCTTTTAGGAAACACATGACAATTTATTTGAACTCATATTGACACTTGAGCAGGGGACTTGGGCTTACTTTCAGTGAATCTTGGGTCCCACCTTAAGCTAGAGTCTGGTTCTGTCAGACTCTAGCTTGTTTGTTCGATGATGCTGAGGCATATGAGAAGTACCAAAGAGAATAAGAATCAGATGCCAGTGAGCAGAAGGTAATCTTTCATTCATACCTTTTTATTTTGAACTCTTGCTGGTTTTCATGATCCCAGGCTGGATTAAATGCCAGGATTTATAAAATTCATCGTTGTATACTTCTTTGGTAGTTCTTCAGGCACTCAGAATTGTTAGTATATGTGAAAAACTCTGTGCTAGTTCGCTGGGAGCTTATTCTTCAGTTATGTTGGTTCATGTCTTGCTATTGGGCCTAAAATAATTGAGTTGGGTCTACTTTCTTTTAAACATCTTTGTCACCAGAACCCTGCTTGTGAAATATACTCTTTTCTGTAACATTTTGTGCTTCAGACAGGGTACATCTACATGCTATACGACTAATCTTAAACATGATTGACATGATGAAAACTACATACCATAATAGAAAAAAGGGCGTATCCAATGCCCGAGGCTCCTGCCACTGTGGGGTTTGGGAAGGGTCATAATATATGTAGCCTTACCAATAAGTACCATAATTTTGATATTATTTTTTGCTGGTCTGTTACGACACTTGAGTAGGCCTAACTAATTGTGTGTACATTGTGGTCCACTGATACAGAGGAGAAAGGGAGTGTGGTCGTATTTTTTTCTGTTAACTTGTCATAATCTTTAGTAGGCTGTCCTAATTTTCTGTTTCCATTGTAACCATATGGATGCTTGTAGCAATTGCAAAGGGCTCTTTCAGCCTGCGCAGTGGTGCGGGTTTCAGTCCTAGGAACCAGCCTCTCCGTAAAGGGGGTAAGGCTGTCTACCTATAAACCCTCTCAGAACCCTGCTTAAGTGCGGGAAGCCTTTGTGCACTGGGTAACAGCCTTTTTATTGTAACCATATGGATGTGCTGCATCTCAATCATGTATCCCAGTTTTGCCAGTTAAATCCCATTCTTACTTGATTTTAACCCTTTAGCCTGAAGTTGATCTTTCTGGTTTTCATGCCCTGTGAGCATTAAACTGGCAATTTTGTTGGTTCAAACAATTAAAACCCTGCCCCTCCAACAACATATAATAATTTTCTTGGAACAATTGGCCTTGTTATTGCCTACTCAATTATTGGATTTAGAAGGCTAATAATAAGGCTTGGTGTCAACTAGCGACCTTGATTGCATGGAGTATGGTATTTTGTTCTACTCGTTTACACTCCTGATATTCTGTTTTCTGCTGTTACCTGGCATCTTTCAGTACCATGTTATGTTACTGCCACAGTGGGGCAGTAGGGGTTTGCATATAACAAATCAAGCACCAGAGTTTGTTTCACAGTTTATTTATCAATCCTTAAGTTTGAACTTTGTGAAAATTTCCAGGAAGAGTTCTCTCCCTAATCAAGTATTCTACCTTGTCTCTTTACCTTACTGTCTTTTATACATTTGAAAGCTTTTGGTTTCTATCCCTTCTTAAGTAGTAGTACATTTTCATGTTCCAATTGTGGGGTTGATCAAAGGTGTTCTGTTGCAAGATTATCTTCAAGAAATTTACTATGTATCTGTTTCTATGCAAATATGCATTTATTTCTGCTTTTCACTTGTAAACTTTGATCTGGCATTGCGAAAAGATTTTCCTTTTTTATGCATTGCTTGATATTTTACACTTTTTCCATTTACATGGTATTCTTTAGAGAACAGGGGTGTAATAGTGTGCTCAGGCATCCACCTAGTGCATATTATGCATGTTCTCCACTTTATACTGATTGAAATGATCTTTTTTAATCCTCCTGAGAAGGGTTATGGTCACAACCTCAGAGAAATGTGATTTAAGCCCATTAGGCGTCACACTAAAACCCCTGATTTCCATTAATAGAGCACCCATTTTGGTTTACCAGAAAGTACATTACCTTGTCTTATACCGCTCTACTAGTAGCTATGAGTCTTATTGTTGGACTTTGAATTCAGGTCAAGGATGATCCCACCTCCCGGGCATCAAGTACTTCAACGGCTACAGTTGCTGATGTTGAAGCTCTTCCAGATGATGATGACGACGATGAACTGGACATCGATGAGTTAAATGAGCTAGAAGCGAGCCTTTCAAGAACATCAATTCAGATTCGTGAGCCAGGCATTGAAGCATCATCTTGAGAAAATGAATAAATAGTGCTTTGGTAGTGGCGATGTATACATGTGGTACGCAAATGACCGTCACTGGCAGCATCTCGTCTGATATCAGTTTTTGGGTAGATGATCCTAAAGAGAGCTCCTTGTCACGACCTGCCCAACATAAGTCCACGGGCCTAGCCCACCAAGCCCATGGACTTAGGCAAATGGGCTAAGTAAGGTCCAAGTTCTAGAGTTTTCTACAAAGGTATAGTAACTCTAGATATTTTATTATAGATATTTATAGAAGATATGTATAAGAGATATTTTGGGAGGGATTTCTAGAATTCTCCACTAAGGAGGTGGGAAGCTTCTAGTTTCCTCTCCAACCATTGGATGGAGGACATTTGTAAATATCTTAACCATCCATTGTAACTTGGGGTGCCTATAAATAGGTGTTGCCTCATTTGGCAAAGTCACTCACCAATGACCAACCAAGAGTGTTCAACCAAGCAAGTGAGTTCTCAAGCTTTGTACTTAAGAGTTCTCTAGTGCAATACAAGTTTATTCTTCTCAAACTCACTCTTGTGTTCACTTCTTCTCTTCCCAAATCCCTTAAGGAGGGTGGTTAGGCTGACTTAGTGCTAGTGGGAGTGCTAAGTGCCGGCACGGTTGCTTAGAAAGGTCTAAGGCCGTGACATCCTGGTGATAATTTTTGATAAAAATCATAGTAGGAAATCATTTATGTGATAATCCGGCCTTGTTTTGGTGCATCTGTGCCCTTCATTGTTGTGCCTTCCAATTTCTTTTCCATTTTAAAATTTTCTATGTGGTATTATCTTGATCAAGTCTCTCATTGAAACTCTAAAAGATCATGGATTCAAACCTTTATAAATCAAGACCTAAAATAATATTAATTTCAAATAATTCTACACATGACACTTTATATTTAAATGCTTCTTCTGGCATGTTGATCCTATTAAGTCTTAGTTTGTCAACCACACCAAGCAAGAAACATCATTAGGTAGCAATTAATTACACTCTCCTTGCTGCCTCTCTTATTGAAACAGAAAGTTATTGAATCATGGCATAGCATATAAATTTTAAAGACAGATTGAAGATCACATTAAGTCATGCAAAGCAATTATATATGAATCTCTAACAGTCTAATATTACAATGAAACAGGACACATGAACAATAGAAAAACCTAAAGAATTAATATGTAGGATCATGTAGCCTTGGATACAATTATATCTTAGATTAAAAGGAAAAAAAATATATTATTAGAAAAACTGAGGAAATAAAACAACATGCAAATCATGATTCAGTTTGTTCATAATTCTAGAAATTCTAGCAGTTTATAGCCAATCTATAGGCTACCGAAACTATCAACATATCTTGTCTTCTTAAATATTACAAACCCAATTGCTTGAGATAAATTACCAAAAAAATAATTTTTGTTTGAAATAAATGAGCAATATCATGCAGAAGAGAGAAAAGCTCCCAAAGCCATTCAACTCGAGAATTATGGGTTAACCAGTCAACGACACTCTGGTAATATGTCCAAACTCCTACATCTTTCCATCCCAACTTCAATGCGCTTTGAAGACCTGATTGCAATACCCTGATTTTTGTTTCCTGCACACATCCTGAAACTCCAAAATCCACAAATGCCACAATAAACACCAAAATTAAGTAGCCTTGGACACAATTATATAGTTACATCACCGAAAGTACTAATTTTGAGAGTAGGGTAACTAATCAATTTGGAAGAAACTATGCATATACACATTAAGAATCAACACAACTCAATGTACATTGGCAAAATCATAATCTTTGTCATAAGATTGAACCTATGAAATAGTGCCATGAAATGTCACCTTCTCTCTGCCCTGTTCATGCCATAAAATATGATACACAGATTTAGAAAACTTGCTCAAGGGCCTCCTGCTTGGTCAAGGTAGAGTTCTTAATTCTGTAGAACGTTATTTTACCTCCTAGATTTCCTGATGATGAAGCTGGTGGGATCCCAATTGCGTATGTTGTCCTGTCACCCAACAGTTCCCTAAGGAGGAAGATATTCAAGAATTTCCTCCTCCCCCCTAGGTATTGTAAAATATATATATATATATAGATAGATAGAGAGAGAGAGAGAGAGGGTGATTTTGTGTTCAATTACAGCCTTGTGAATGCTTTTATTTCGCAATGAAAAGAGTCAATGAGGTCTTAACCAAATGTTGAGAGTAGATGACACGTACATCCACTAACTTTGAGCTCCAATAGAGCTGCGACATGGGGATGCTCAAAGACATGTACATAATTCAGTTTTAACAAACCACGGATGGAACTATACCTCTAATTATTTTATTTTTTGACCAAAAAAGAAGTAACATTATAGAAAGTATTTTGAAGTACATTGAATTTAAAATCCTGAAACCCTAAATCCACAACCATAATAATAGCCATATAACAATCTAAATATATCAGAAGGCACCGCATCCGAATAATATTTTCATGAACAAAATGTTGCAAAAACTTAAAAACACTAGGTAAAATATCAAATAGTTCCCAACTTCCCAGGGCCAAGGATCCACACGATCGATCATCCACAAACCAGTCTCAAAAAATGCCAACATTTATCTATAGTCAAGCTCGATATACCCCTAGTTCAATGGTCCTTGCAGCCCTTGCATGAGGCCTCTAGCTTGTGCTTATTGCAGACTCCCTACCATATCACAGTTAATACATTCCCACACAAGAGACTTGTAGACAATATAGACGACCCAACCACCTAGCACTTTGAAGTGCTCATACTAGCTACCCATGAAAGAACAAAATTATGTTTAAAAAAAAAAAGAAAGCATATGTGCATGTTCGCTAGAATGCAAATCTATGTATATTCAAAGCTAATTTAAAGAGATTCGACAAAAACATACTGAAAGGAAAAATCATTCTTAAAAGATAGAGAAGTGAGAGCTTACACGGCTAAATCTCTTGGTTAACATGGCCATCACATACTTCCTCAGCATCCATGTACTCCCAGACAGTTTTCACAAATTTAACCTGTAGTTGGATGGTTTTAAATTAAACAAATAATGGACTTTTGTTGTGCCATGCTAAAGTGAAAATATTTTTTTTTTATTTAAAAATATTATTTTTGTGTGTGAGACCAAGGTTGTAGGTATCAGTATAAGTAGCTATATTGGCCATCACGATATCTGAATCGAGCCTAGATCGGCTGTAAAATGGTTCACTTTTAATTTGGTCGATACCCCAATTGGTATTAGTATCAGGTACCAGCAACATATCGATCAATATGTTCTTACCAATACGAGCGACTTGATCAGAGAGAAAGAGAGAGATAGAGAGTAGTTGACTTACATAAAGTAGAACCAAACCATGTTCTAGGATAAGAAATTAATTGAACAATGGGATAAATAAAATACCTTATCCAATTCTTGAAGGTGCAGCTTGTCACTTCGTTTATCCCACTCCAACTGATTGAACCATGTTTCTTCTACAAAGATCTCTCTCAATCTTGGTGTGCTCTCCCGACTCAAACTTATGGGGAGTCTTTTCAAATTGGGGCATTTGTAAATGAACAAACTTTCAAAGACTGGGAAATCACGAAGTGACACAACTTGGCATACCGTTGAGAAGTTGGGCAATGACTTTAATTGAAGAACCCTTAATCGAGGAAGCACCACCTTACCCTCCTTGTCTTCTCCCTCATTCTTCATAAATATTTCCTCTAAACCATCACAAGTAGAAATTCGAATCTCTTCTAGCTGCGGGAGACCTTGAGCCATACTCATTTCAAAGATGTGTTTCAAATTGTGACATCTATCAATACTTAAGATCCTTAGGTTCTCCAGGCTCCCCTTTAGAAAACGTCCGTGGTAGATTTTCCTCAAGTTTTGTATGTTTACCAACGTAAATTCTTCCAACCTGTTGAATGCTAGTGTATGGACAGTACTCCCTTCCTCCGCAAATAAAATATGCTCTAGATCCTCGCATGCTTCAATTTCGAGAGATTGTAATTTGTTTAGACCATTTCCTCCTCCACTTAGTCCTGGATAAATGTTCTTTAGACCACGACAATGGGTGAAATATAGGTACTCTGTTCGTCCCAACAACCCCTTCGCCCAATTGAAAAGTTCAGGGAATGTTAGTCGGGAAAAACACATCCCAGCTGAATAACGATCCCACCTCCGGGGAGGCATCATAGCTGATGTTAGGTCAACTATGAATTCAAACCTTTGAAACATTATCCAAAATTGTGTCAAATTTTCCCAGCGAATTGGGATAGCGGAACTGAGACATTTTATGTTTGACACCTCTAAATTGAGCTTTGTCAAATCAGACAAGGATGCAACCTCAGACAAACAAGCTTTGCTACTTTCTTCTGATCCTTCAATCTCCCACTCATTAAAGCACTCTGAAAGGTCGATTTCTTCCAAGCGAGATAACCTCGACAAGACTTTTCGGGGAATAATCAATGAATAGTTTCTTGACAAATCCAAATACTTAAGATTTGTCAATCCCCCTATTTCTTGGGGCAAAGTCCTTAAGTAACAGTGACTTAGATGGAGCATTTCAAGTTTCTTCATGTTCCCAAGCAATGATAAATCTATCTTCCCACGCATAATAGCTAGACGTAACACTCGAAGCTCCGTCAACTTGGAGAACGATGGTGGTATTGAAGGAATATTTGTGTATTGGAGATCTAGAACCTTGAGTGATATCATACCCTCAAAACTTTCACTAGGAATTTCTATCTTTGGATTATGTCGTAATGATAAGGTCGTCATGAGTTGAAAATAACTACTCATCTGTTCTGGGAGCTTACTGATTTTATTATGCATTAGAGAGAGTCGCTTGCATTTTTGCAAGTTCTTCATGTTGTCTGGCCACTCCTTCAGTCCTTTTCCAACTTCTACAATAAAGCCATGGTCTTCTTTTGCAATCCAAATGGCCACATCTCGAACAACATCATGCATCCTAACACATCCTTGTTTTTCATCTACATTTAATAGCAAACATGACCATTTAAGTGTTTCCAACACCGTATGCAACCTATTTCTTGCCTTTTTCATGGTTTCAGTAGCTTCAAATATATTCTCACCCAACACATATGGAAGCAAATCATCTTCAGAAATAATAAAGTCTTCAGGAAATAGACAACAAAACAAGAAGCAAAGTTGTGTTTCCAGGTTTTGAAGCCGATCATAACTATATTTTATTGAGGAGAATACTCGTGGTAGCATACCTGGAATTCTCGATGGGATTACCTCCTTCAGTTGAGTAATTGCATCAACCCATACAGTCCGGTCCTTATTTCGTAGTGCCTTTCCAACTGTAACAATTGCCACTGGCAAACCCCCACATTCTTTAACAACTTCCTTGGCCACATCATATCGCTTCGAGGAGTCCACACATTCTTCACCTGCAATCATTCTAAATAGCCGAAATGCATCTGCTTCGGGTAAATCCTTCACCTCAACATTGCATTGGGCGTTCATGTCCCCACACACGTCTAACAATCTTGTCGTGATGATAACGCTGCAATCGTCTTTGTCTCCAAACGGAATTCCAACTTCTCTTAATGGCAGTTCCTCCCATACATCATCCAAGATTATGAGGATTCGTGCCTCTTGCTTAATTCTCTCCGATAAACGACTTGCTCGTACCGATTCGTCTTCTTCACTGAATTTGTATCCCAAGTTCTCTGCAATACCATTTTGAATGTTCTTCAAAATAGGGTTTTGAGACACGGTGACCATCACAACACGATCAAAGACCCCTTTGTTATTCAGTTGTTTGGCCATTGCTTTCATCAAGGTCGTCTTCCCGACCCCGCCCATACCATAAACTCCAACCAAGTTGAACTTCTTGTCCTCCAAGGCCTCCCTAATTTGATTCATGGCCAAGTTGGTGGGCTCAAAAACTTGGAAATTAGGCATTAACGGCATGAATTCTATGACACGAGGAGCTGTAGGAGGAATTGACACAGTATCGCCAAATTGGTCGCGTTCCCTTAGAAGATCATTGACTTCATCGATCTTTATTTTTGCTCCTTTGCCAACAGAGTAACGAGCACGGCAGTCCAATAGGCATCCGTTGTTCTGTTGATCTGCGACATCCAACGCCCTTACCGTAATCGCTTCCTTTGTGGCATTCACTTTACTAATCCAACTACTTACCTCTTCTTTGATATCTTGTCCCCGATCTCTTGCGACATCCATCAACCGCTGAACACTTGTTTTCTGATGTTCCAGTGTGACCATTTTTTCTCTAAGCTCATCGACGTTTCTCTTGTGGTGAACAAGATAACCAAGGGGACGGAGAATCAGAGAAACCACTACAGCCTTGACCACTTCGGTGATAGGTCCAACAGAAACTCCCAATGCGGTGACAACAGCAGCCATTGTGGTGAGATTCAGACAAACAGAGAGATTCTGAATCGAACAACTGAAACTCACAGCAACTACCTTGAACGAGAGGTAGGTAAGTGAGAAAGCTTATTTAGCAAAAGCTTAGCAGAACAGAGCAAAAATGATTTTTTCTACACCAGAGCTTACTTTTTACGTTTTGAAAAATCAAAACCAATGAACCAGCTGGCGTCCAAGAGAAACGCAAGATTTCGAAATCCTCTACAGCGTCTGAACTTGGCGTGAGGCTGGCGGAGCCTACTTGCCATGCCGACACATGGCATCGGCCATGTGTATGGTGGATCATTCACTTAACTGGTCTAAATAAAAACCTTGATAACTCGACCGGATCAACCAAAAATCCAAAATGGTAATGGTCTTCAATCCTTCACTCTTCTTCTTCTCCCTCATTTCTCTCTTCTGGTCGCACGAAACACTCCCATATGTTCTCCTTCTGCTGTTCGATCCCTCTGTTTCCTCTTGTCTTCCTGTGGTTGATCCTTCCTTACTCTCTTCTTCTTCTTCTTCTCCCTCTTTACCCTCTTCTGTTCGAGAGAAGGAAAACCACCAAAACCTAGGGCATAAAAATCTCTGTTCCCCTCTTCTTCTTCTCCCTCCTTACCGTCATCTGTTCAGTAAGGATCTCAGTTCTCTCAAAACCTGCATGATGTGGTTTATGCAAGATAATATTTATTTAAGGTTTTCAATTTTCTGTAGAGATCTCAGTTTTGTAAAGTAAATGACCCCAGGCATACTTTAGTTCTTGGTCATTATCCTTTCCCATGACAGAATTTTGCCTTGAAATGGGAACTAATTCAGTCTAGAATTTGAGTTGTTGCAAAGTCTACAGATCTCACCTCCAATAGAATATGAGATTGAGATATAATAATTGCCATTACCAAACACAAGTGCATTTGTGCAAGTTTTTGTACCATGCCTCTTTGCCAGGAACAGATGATGATCAGTTTTTGATTAATAAATGGGCAACACAAAGAAGAGATTTTTCTACCCTAATTTTTGGGGGTTTTTCTTTGCCCGAACAGAAGAGAGTAAGGAGGGAGAGGAAGAAGAAGAGAGAAAGGAAGGATCGACCAAAGGAAGATGAGAGGAAACAGTGATCTATCAGCAGAAGGAGAAGATATGGGAGAGTATTTGCTTTGTACGACCGAAGACCATTACCGTTTTGGGGTTTTGGTCGACCCGATCGAGTTTTCATTTAGATCGGTTAAATGAATGATCCACCATACACTTGGCCGATGCCATGTGTCGACATCGCAACAGGCTCTGCCAGCCTCTGCCAAGTTCAGACGCTGTTGTGGATTTCGATTCATTCCGAAGTGGAACCCAGGTCTCACTTCATGTATAAATTCTAGAATCCCTATTCTAATTTACTGTTGGTTAATTTTGTGAAGTTAAACGTCGATAGAGTAATTAAGGGGAACCTAGGTCTCAGTGGGAGAGGAGGGTATTATCAGGAGCTCTCGAGGAGAAATTTTGGTAGCATTTTTCAACTTATATGAGGTCTGTACAATTACAGTGACGAAATTAAGAACGCTTTGAGATGGGTTAAAATTATGTGAGAAAAAAGATTGTATGATTTTTATATTAATTCAGATCCTATTCTCATTGTGAAAATTGTGTCCCAAAGAAATTGCAATCAGTGGAACTATTGGTACTGATTTCAAGAAATTATCTCATTTTGTGATTCGCTTGGGGTCTATAGCTATTTTTCTTACTGGAAAAGTAATCCGGCAACAGGTTGGTTGGCAAATTGACTTGCAAACTTTAACCAATTCTACTTGTGAGGGTCATTCTACCAAGAAACCTTATTTGTATTACAAATGAAGACGGAACTGATCTCCTATTGTTTTGTCTGTAATATTAGCTTTCTTGTTAGATGAGTCAAGGATGAACATTTATTTATTTATTTATTTATTTATTTAGGGTAAAAGCAGGTCACGTCCCCTTTTCTATCTTCCACTACTCAGAACGGTGACAACAGGGTTGACTAAGGGGACCGTTTTCTATCTTCTACTACTCAGCACAGTGACGGCACTGTGGGCCCAAGAAAGTGAATGGGAAGCATCTTTTGCCAGGAAGGTATTTCCCATAACAGTCATATATGTCTTTCTTTTAATGCGGTTGGGGCTGATGTTGTAATCAGTCTACAGTATCAAACTGCACCCATGAACACCATTTCAAACGAGGTGTTCAACCTTCACCCTATCAATGTGTACACAGAACACCACATGCACCGCTAGTGTGTAAACCATTCAACTTGTCTTTCAGGAACTCATATTTCACTACAGAAAACCCTAATTTCATTTTCTCTCAGACGGTCTAGCAGAACACTGAGAGCTGGACTTAAACTGCAAATATAATAAACAAAAAAAGTGAGTATTAGAAGAAAATATACTCTCAACCCATAACCAGTAGAAATGATAGGAGGAAATGTTCTCACCAATACTCCATTAACTTGCACATGGAAGCCTGGTATGTTGATGTGTGATGAATGAAAGCAAGGGGATGCATTTTCCCTTTTATATCTTCCTCTCTTAAGTTTTTCTAGTAAATAGGGACTGCCCCGGGTACCAAATAATATTCGGCTTAAAAAAATATATAGTTGAAAATAAATTGAATTACTTTTCATTTTCCAAAATAGAAACCAAACTAATTTTTGTGGTTTGGTTTTGATTCCAAATTGACATCAGGATTCTCCTTCACTGTGGATGGAGGAAACTACCCCCATCAAATTTTGTATCAAGAAACCAAGTATCAATTCCTCTATATATATTTTACCATAAAAAAATTTCCTCTATATATACGTGCATTCCGTACGTGTAGGAGACAATAAGTACTGTTTCATTCACTACCATTTAAGGTGCATAGAGAAATATTTATAGAAGAGAATAGGACACTTCGCATCCCCGGTCCATATGTGCAGAGGTCCAAGGATCCGACTCTTCTCCTTACCATCCATCGCCTAGGTCGGCCTATAACTACCTGGGCAAGCGCCATGTGTCCAGGCAAAGATCCAATGCTTTGAGAGAGGCATGGCAAACTGGGAGTTGACAAAGGCACAGAAAGCGAGGCATCGAAAACCATTGGATCCTCATATGGACACGTGGCGTTCACCCAGGTAACTATGGGCATGACCTGGGCGATGAACGCTTAGGAGAGGAGCCAAATCCAAGGTCCAAACCTGGAAATGACATGCAACCTTTAGTAATATGATTTACCTTTTGAAAGAAAAAAAAAAAACCTTCCCTTTTATGAGTATAGTTCCTCCCGTTTGTATGAACCTTTCCTACATGCCTACTTTGAAACTGAGTACTTGTTACATAGTAGATTAAATGGAGTGCATTCTTTGTGAATAAGTGGATCCCTTGGTTCCTTGCTCAAATGTCAAGTTTCAATCCTATTAGAGCTTTACATGTGGCAATTAAAGATATAAAACTTTGGGGTTAAGGAATAATGCACAATATTTGTTATGGGATACCATAAACATGCATTGACAGGGAGATACGTCAAAACATGGGAGAATAGTTGATTAAATTAAGATTTGAAATTTGAAATGTTACTAATCAAGTCCATGACCTCTCTATGCAGTGGTCACAATACCCAAATCATGTCCACATGGTAACATTTAAAGTATTTCGACGTGGAGCCCAGATTCATCCCAACCTTCAATCTAGCACTTTGAGAGAGGATGCAACTGTGTTATAGTAAAAGGAAGAAAAAGAAAATCTGGCAAGGAAAAGAAAGTTGGCACCAGTTTTACATGAAATCCTACGTTGAGAGAGGATGCAACTGTGTTATCTGAAAAATCCTAGCTTACAGAATTTTTTCTTTTCCTCTCATTTTTTTCATGGAAATAGATGGAGCTCCAACAAGGGGAAAAACACCCAATAAGGATTTCAGTAAATATACCAATGGCCTGATCCCAAAAAAGTTTGAGGTGGATACACATGGGTTGATCAACTGGGATAAGAAATTGGGTAAGCGCTTTAGCCTTGCCCTTTCGCTATTAGTTTTAGATAACATCATCCTAACCTCTCTAGGTTAGGTAAAGATTGGCCTTTACGTTTGTCCCATCCTAAAAGTTCATTTGCCCTTCGGAAATGAGGGTAAAGTGGGACTTAAAATTTTCACCTCTGATATCTAATGAACAACCTAAATATATTACATAAATCTTTGGCAAACAAATAACCTGAAATATCTCTATATAACTAAAAATTTCACCCATATGGATGTTTGACATATTATGTTAAATTACATAATCCCCCAACCTATGTGGGCAAGTGTGCACCAAAAAATTATTTTTTTTTTGGGGGGGGGGGGGGGGG
>NW_024869518.1:0-14536 GCF_013358625.1 Macadamia integrifolia | reverse complement strand
GTCGTACTATTGTCATATAGGAGCATGCGGTATTAGGATTCTCACCATCCCGTGCTACGACCCTTCCCAACAGGGGTTAAGGTGTTGGGTTGCCATTTGGGGGGAAGCAGGGGTCGCGGTTGTCGGACACTGTGGCGGTTAGGCATTACATCCGGCGAGTCATGTAGGACAGTCGGCAACCCCGGTGGTACATTCAAGAGGGCCAATCGTACTGCTTTTAAATTGCTGGAGTCAGCACCTTTATTTCAGTTATTTACATTTTTGTTGAGAGCCGGTGGACGTCATTGTCTTTATTTTTCCGAGTACTCACGGTGGGCCTTCTCCAACAGCCCTATGGGCGTATCGCGGGAGGGAGTTCGCGGCTCGTACCCGGAGTTTACGCGCACTGTGGTTGTAGTAGCACTTAAACCAAAGACTTAGTAATGTTGCTTAGGCGGATGTGAATTAAAATGTATAGCATGGCATGTAGTGCATATGATGTGTTGTGATGTGTGGACTGTTGTGTGTGGTCCACCTCTCTACTTACTGGGCTAGTGAGCTCATTCCACGTGTACACCCCTTTTTTAGATGATTTTGCAGGTCATACATCTGAGGAGCATGGGGTGGGTCCCACAGTCGAGTTTCCTGAAGAGGACTGGTGGACCCCTGAGGAGTTTGAGCACGGCGTAGACTGCTCATGCGAGAGCTATGCTGCAGGACAGCAGTTTTGAGGCCGAGCTGAGCTCCACCATGGAAGCCGTGCTGAGCTCCACTTCCGAGGCCGAGCTGAGCTCTTCTATATGATGCCGAGCTGGGCACAACCCCTGATGCCGAGCTGAGCTCCAGCCTTGAAACCGAGCCGAGCTGTGTACTCTGATGGTTTTTGATGATTTCCTATATATACTTGATATTTGAAATTTATTCTTTTTGTGTATATATCATGCCTGCGGGCCAAAATGTATATATTTATTGTATCACAATTCGGGTATCAAGTATATGAGATTTATTCACAGGTAAAACTTAGTCTTCCGCTGATCTGATGAACTTGTGTTAGTGTGTGTATGCTGTGGTGGAATACAGTATCTGATGATCCTGGTAGGTTTGGGTTAACCGGTGTTAACTCGGTCACCGCTCCGGTTCAGTGTGAACGGGGTGTGACATCAGCTCTATGGAAACTTCAGTTCTAACCTTGGCAGAATGTACTAACTAATGGGGTTGTCACAAATTAAAATAAATTAAACTAACAATGGTGAAAGACAATAATTAACTATGGAATTAAATTAAATATGCAATAATAAAGTGAACCTAAGATTAAGATAAGAATGAATAATGAACTTAAAATTATAGAAGTACTAAATAAGTGTGAAATTATGATGTGGTGAAGCACTTAGGAATTAGAATACAGCATGAGATTTAAGAACAATCTATAAACAATCTAGCCCTATATCACATGCTTGAATAAGTCAATAGGAAATATGGATTTTTAAATCTAATATGTCTCATGAGTTATTCAACACATGCATAGCATTAGATTACAAGCAAGACTATATTAGAAATTGGTAATTATGCACACGAAAAGTAATCAATGGCATATATAATTTTGACTTTGCAATAGGGTTTTGGTTATATGGAATTAAGAAAACAGTCATCAATTGCTTACAAGTTGCTCTTCATCTCATAATTTCATCCGATCCCCAAGTTGCGGGATTTACTTAACCATGAGGATGAGGAAAGATGAAGAATAACTAGAAGATGGACAAGACATTATATGAAATTAAAAAGAGAATAAAAAGAAATACTTTACTAAATATGTACTGCAAAATCCAAGCTTAAGAACTTCAAACTTCAACTTCAACTTCAACTTCAACTTCAATCTTTACTTACAACTCAAGAGAAAAGAAAAAACTCATAAGAAAAAGCTCTCTAAAAATTTTATCCTACTCAAATTGTGAATTAGGTCCCTATATATAGGCTAACGAGAGTGTGTTAGAAGTAGTTTAGGAAAAGGAGAAATACTTGCAAGATAAGGAAGAGGAGAGCTAGAAACCAAGTAGGAAAGAGAAAGATACTTGTAAGAGAAGAAAGAGGAAAAGAAAGAAGAAAACCAAGAGGAAATATGAACGAGAAAGATAATGTTACATATAAGAGAAAGGAGAGAGAGAGATTATAGAATTAATTTAAAATTTCTAAAATTCAACTTAGCCCAAAACGATTTTTCGGCTATATCTCTCCATCCTTACTCCGGATTGATTCGAACCGAGAATTAAAGATGCATATAAATTATTAACGCAACGAGCCCTATATCTAATACGTTCTAGTGAACTCCTCATCTTTTAAAATTACCATCATGCCCCTACACTTGCGCAAGTCCTCTCGTGTCCGATTCTTTTTTGTTGCTCAATCTCTTAGTTAAATTTCTAATTTAAGGTGAATTTGCTCATTTGCCCTTGATTGCTTCAGTGAAACTTCTTCCTATCTTGCCCTTGATCACATGAGTAAACTGATGTATAGATTGCATTGGATCCTTTCATTTAGCATCTTTTATGCACATAATCCTATAACCTGCAAATGTGAGAAAATCACATTATGTAGTCATTTTTATCACCGATCTAGAATCAAAATGTTCAATTAAAATGGTCATGGATGTATAAAATACGGTCTAATCAGTAGGAGTTGGAGGAAGGAATGGGCGTTCCCATTGCTGAGGTCATGACACCGAGTAGAGACCCTTGCAGGGAGATTTGGACGAAGGTCCTTCCTCACAGCGAGAGGTTGTCAAAATTTCTGACGACCAAGTGCCCCTTTCCGTTGTTGTGGCAAGGAAGCGCAAACGCGAATGAGAAAGTGGTGGCTCGAAGAAAGGGAAAAATGTGGCGTCCCTAAACTAGTCCTATGTGCCCTTGCCTCACTTGGTGCCACTGCTGGGACCAAGGATCCCTCACTTGGTACCACTGATGTATAGAAAATCATACAATTTTCCCTGAATCAGTCAAAAAAAATTATTTTTTTAAATTCAGAAAAATGCAAAAGCCAAATGGAAGAGGGAACTAAAAATAAAAATAAATAAAATCTAAAAAAGAACCAATAGAAAAAGCAGGGGAGAGG
This sequence comes from Macadamia integrifolia, assembly GCF_013358625.1. Taxonomy (NCBI): domain Eukaryota; kingdom Viridiplantae; phylum Streptophyta; class Magnoliopsida; order Proteales; family Proteaceae; genus Macadamia; species Macadamia integrifolia. The sequence goes on along the minus strand of NW_024869518.1, from coordinate 11,452 downwards.
GAGTGAGGCAAAGTGTGAGGGTGGGGGGATGGAAAGGGTGGCTGCCGTCCATTAAGGGAGATAGTAGGGAGGCCTGGCGGTGCTCCGCACCTTGTAGACACTGGCAACAACTGAATCTGACACCCTCTGGCCAAAAGACCATGTCAATTCTAATGGGTTCATGCTATGATGAAATGGGTGGGAGTGGAACTAGTCAGGACTCAGTAGCAAATGTTATTGTGGATGTAGCTATTAGGCTTGAGTATGCTGTGGGGTACTCATTTTCCCCTCTATAGATTTGAGAAATAAGAGATTTCAAATCTACAGATTTGGGATTATTTGATCATGTAGGCTCTGTTTGCAACATTGGCATTTGGATGTATTTATGAAATCTGAAGTCTTGGAATTTTCCTGTTTTGGTTCTACAGTATGGATGGCCTGAAATTCCTGATAATCTGACATCCTGATTATCTTTTTTAGCTTCGTAGTTAATCTTCATCAAACCTGCGCTTGTTCTTCAGTAGTGAATACCAATCCCTCTTTTTTTGGAGAACAAAATATGCAAGAAGATTTCCATTAAAGAGATGAAACACAGATATAAAGGCAAAAGTTGGAGCTTCTCATATGGACCATGGAGGAGACACATTCCAACAAAAATGAGGTCACATTTAACACCAAATAAGCTACAATCCCTTGGACAGAAAGCCGCCTGAATCTGTTTTCAGAAGAAAGAACAAATAAGGATGATTTTGCAGTGTCCAATAGCTGCAAGGACAAACCATTGACATGGAGGATGAGGAGCAATAGAGAACCATCAAATAAAAGATTGATAATAAAAAATCAGTCACCTTCAATAATAACATTTGAATGAGAAGAACCAGCGACAAAATCAAAAGCATTTCTAAGAGCTCTCATCTGATCAGCTACTTTAGGAGAAGCTTGAATCATTTCTTTGTTTAGTCTAGCTGCAAAGAACATTATTAATCAGATATGGCAGTAGGAAGCATTGGCCGAATACCTTCAATGAGCATATGAATTGAACAGACGGCTCCAATAGATAGGAATCAAAATAAGAAAATTCAAAAGCGGGTTTCAGTAAGTAAATTGTTTTTTCTTGTTGTACATACACCACAAAAAACCTCACGTTAAAATAAAATCTTAAAAAACAATATAAAATGGATAAAGTATTGAAATAAGAAAGAACTTGTCACACCCCATTCACACAGAACTGGACCAGTGACCGAGTTAACACTTGTTAACCCAAAACCTGTCAGGATCATTTGATACAGTAATCACAGCATAGAATACACACACACACACTAAGTCAAGCAAATTCTGTATTTCAACGGAAGTCTTACGTGTACATACCTATAAATACCTTAATACTCTTGATACCCAAATTGTATTACATAGCAAATATAAATGTGGGCCCGTAGGCATGATATATACACAAGAATTACAATTTAAATATCCAAAGCACAAAAGGGATAACATCATAAAATAATCAAAAAGGAACCTGGGTTGGTAGTCAATGTTGTTGTCCCACAACACAACTCTCGCACGGGCACTCTACCCCGTGCCCAAGATCTTCAGGGACACACTAGTTCTCGACTAAAAACTTCATAGTGGGTCTCGGGTCTAGCTCTTTAGCCGGAAAACCTGCAAGATCATCTAAAAGTGGTGCATATGTGAGATGAGCTCACTAGCCCAGTAAGTGAAAAGAAAAACCAAGCAATCATTCGAAATACAAATGCACCTATATGTATGTGATTCATTTTATTATTTTAAACCACCTACACATCACATCTAAGTCATAGTTCATGTGCTACTTGCAACCACAGTGAGCGTATGCCCCAGGTACAAGCCATGAATGCCATCTCGCGATACGCCCATAGGGTTGCCAGAGAAGGCCAGCCGTGGGTACCGGAAAAGTAAATAGGCATTGCCCTGCATTAAAGTAAAATGGGCCTTACCCTGCATTAAAGTAAAATGGGTATTGCCTTGTATTAAAGTAAAATGGTCTTTGCCCCACCAATCCTCGCCCATCAGTCAGGCCAAAAGCCTAACCAAGACAGACGGGCTCTGGATTGGTGGGTCCGACCACTTCCAGGGCACCCACCACTCAGAACCGGGATTTTACTATTCACTTCCATTCTTCATCCCACCTTGGGGAAACCATAAGGGGTCGATTCAACCTCATTTTTCACAGATCTAAGGTCCCATATCATGATCCTAACCTAGATCTAGGGTCGATCCAAAGTCTCAAGCATGGATCTTACATCTTTGCACAAGAACACCTCAAAACCCCCAAACTTCTTCTCTAGCTAACGAGATCAACTACTGCTTCTCAAATCTTGCAATTTCTTCCTCCAAAACCTTCATAAACAACAAGTAGGTCCTTTATTAAACCTTTGATTCACATTCTCAAGAGATATTAACAAGATCTAAAGGATTCCTACCCAAATCGAAGGGTTTTACTTAGGATTTCTCAGGGGTTTAAGAAATATAGACTTTACTCACCTCAAATCATAGATCTCAAGATGAGGATCACTAATCCGGCATCGAAATCGAAAGATTCAACCCCAACGTCGCACAACGAGCATCTTTTTCCCTTTTTCTTCTTCCTTCTTCCCTTCTCCTTCTTTCTTTTTCTCTCTTCTTTACTTTCTCACCCACTGTGTAAAACAATAAATGAGGGGAAAGAAAGGTAATAAATGCTATACATACCTAGGTCAAAATATCTAATGACCAGAGTGGTAGGTTAGACTGGTGGGTCCAACCCACCTATGATCACCCACCAGTCGGCCAAAACTTAGCCAAATCATTGGGATTTTTTATGGCTTAGCCCTGACATGTATTTCACTCTCGGTAATTGATTAACACGTGTACTTGACATAAAATACGTCTACGTACCTTTATTGAGCGTACATGGTCCAGTAATACGTACAAGTGCACGGCTTGGGCACATAAACTTCACTAGGCACTGACTCTGATTTGTCTGGCCAACCCGAGTTTAGAGTCATCCTTGCCATCATATTCTATAAGGTACCTGTCTCAGCTCGCTCGAGTTCAGATCCTGCAAGACCAAACCTAACTAACAGGGTAATTAGACTGAGTTTAGAAAGTAGAGTGTCACATTTACCCCCCTTTTAAAAATTTCATCCTCGAAATTGTAGTACCTTGTTGTCTAAGAAGATGAGGATACTTGGCTTGGATGTCATCTTCCTTCTCCTAATACGCTTCTTCAAGTAAAAAATTAACCCATCGAAGCTTCACAAAAGTGATGGAGCGATTGCGAAGAGTCTTTATTTTTCGGTCTAGGATTTTAGCAGGTTGTTCCTCGTAGATCATATCAGCTTCTAAATATCCAGGTTCCACGAGCAACACATGTAATGGATCATGAATGTACCGCTTCAACATATACACGTGGAACACATTGTGAACATTGCTAAGGGAAGGTGGAAGAGCCAACATATATGCTACGGAGCCAACTCGAGCCAAGATTTCAAATGGGCTAATGTACCTTAGACTTACTTTGCCCTTCCTATGGAATTTATGCAACCTTTTGGTAGGAGAGATTTTGAGGAACACCTTCTCCCCTTCTTGGAATTCAATGTCTTTTCTGCGGTTGTCTGCATAGCTCTTTTGGCGTGATTGTGCTGCCTTAATCCTTACCTGAATGACATCGACCTTGTCACACGCCATCTGTATCATTTCTGGTCCAAGCATCCATCGCTTACCTACTTCATCCCAATATAGGGGCGTTCTGCACTTTTTGCCATACAATGCCTCATACAAAGCCACCCCAATTGTGCTTTGATAGCTATTATTATAGGCAAACACCATAAGAGGTATGTATTCTTCCCAACTGCCACACATTTCCAGTGCACAGGACTTGAGCATGTCTTCTAGTATTTGTATGGTTCATTCTGATTACCTATCGGTCTGTGGATGGAAAGCAGTACTCAGATTCACCTGTGTCCCCAATGCTTTCTAGAGACTCTTCTAGAATTTAGATGTGAATCTCAGGTCTCTATCTGACACAATGCTTACCGGTACTCCATGTAAACGGACTATGTTATCCATATAGAGTTAGGCTAACTTGTCCATGGAGTAATTGGTCCTGATCAGATAAAATGATGTCAATTACCACCAAAATTTCATCTATTCCCTTGGGTGTATGGGGTAGCCCTGTGACAAAGTCCATAGTGATCCTATCCCACTTCCATTCTGGTACAAGAGTGGTTGTAGAGTACCATATGGTCGATGCCTTTCTGCCTTGACCTTCTGACACACGAGATATTTTGTTACATACAAGGCAATAATGGTCTTCATTGCTGGCCACCAATAAATTTGTTTAAGGTTTTTGTACATCTTTGTACTTCCAGGATGAAGTAATTATTCAAAACTATATGCCTCCTTCACAATCCTGTCATGTATCTCTATATCATCGGGCACACACAACCTGTCCCAAAATAATAATGCCTCGTCATTGGCTATTGTGAAGTCAGGGTCATTCATTTTCTGTGCTTGAATTTTTAGCCTGATCCTTTGCAGCTCAAGATCCAAAGATTGTTTTGCTATCACCTCTTGTCTGATGATAGATGTACCTGTAAGGCTATCAAGGATATAGTCAAATGCCTAACATCATTTGGATGATGTTCAAGCTACAAGGTTGCTCCTTCGTATATAAGGATTTCATCCATCAACATCGCCTCTTGTATCAATTATGGAATGACAACTAAGTACGAAAGTGATACAGTCTAAGCCATCCAACTTAGAGCGTCAGCCACCACATTAGCCTTACCCAGGTTATATTGAATATCACAATCATAGTCCTTCATAACCTCAAGCCATCTTCTCTGCCTCATATTTAAATCTCGTTGGGTGAAGAAGTACTGAAGGCTTTTGTTATCACTATATATCTCACACTTCTCCCCATATAGATAATGATGCCAGATCTTCAAAGCAACTATGACTGCTGCCAGTTCTAAATCATGAGTGGGGTAGTTCTTCTCATACTCCTTAAGTTGCCTGGATGCATATGCTACCACCTTGTTGTGTTGTATGAGAACATAGCCTAACCCGATCTTGGATGCATCGGTATAGACTGTCATCCCACCTGTACCATTTGGAATAGTCAATACAGGAGCTGACACTAACCGCTTCTTCAACTCTTAGAAGCTGTTTTCACATTCTTCTGACCACTCAAACTTTACACCTTTCCTGGTCAACTTAGTCATTGGCGTCGAAATTTGAGAAAAAATTTTAATGAAGCGCCAGTAGTAGCTTGCTAAGCCCAAGAAGCTTTTGATCTCTATTACATTCTTGGGTGCCTCCCACTCTACTATAGCCTTAACTTTGTCCGGGTCTACTTCAATTCCATTCTCAGACACCACGTGTCCTAGGAATCCTACTTACTTAAGCCAAAATTCACATTTTCTGAATTTGGCATATAACTAGTGCTTTCTTAGTCTGTAGTACCATCCTCAAGTGTTTTGCATGTTCTTCTACTAACTTCGAGTAAATCAAGATGTCATCAATGAAAATGATGACCCACTTATCGAGGACATCGTGAAATACCCCGATTCATTATCTCCATAAAAGCAGTCTGTGCATTGGTTAGCCCGAAAGATAATTCTAAGAATTCATAATGATCATATTGGGTTCTAAAAGCTATCTTTGGTATGTCATTGCTCTTAATTTTGAGTTGGTAGTAATCTGATCTAAGATCAATCTTTGAAAACACTTTAGCACCTTGCAGTTGATCAAATAGGTCATCGATTAGTGGCAATGGATACCGGTTCTTAATGGTTAACTTGTTCAGTTCTCGGTAATCGATGCACATACGTAGACTACCATCCTTCTTCTTGACAAATAAGATTGGTGCACTCCAAGGTGAGACACTTAGGCATATAAACCATTTTTTCAATAAGTCTTGCAACTGTGTTTGTAGCTCTTTTAATTCGACTGGTGTCATTCTATATGGAGCTTTAAACACTGGGGCAGCTCTAGGAATCAGATCAATGGCAAACTCCAGCCTCTGTCAGGCGGTGGGTGGGTTAGATCATCTGAGAAGATATCAGAAAATTCTTTGACTACCTCTAATTCCTCCAGTGGTGTGACCTTTGCATCCACATCTAATACTGATGCAAGGTATCCCTGACATCCATCTTCTAATAACTTCACTGCCTGCAATACAGTTATGATGGTCTTTCTAGGTTGTCTTAATCTTTTAGCTTGTTACACAAGCTCTACTCCTTCGTCATCCTTCATCTTAACTTGTTTCTTGGCACACATCACATTTGCTCGATGAGCCGACAACCAATCCATGCCTAACATTACGTCAAAATTCTGCATGTTGAATTTGCTAAGCTAGGCATCAAGTTTCTTCCCATGAATCTCAATTGAACATGGCCCACAAACTTCTTTCAACTGTCCTTCTGTTCCTATAGGTGTGCTAACCATTAACTTGCATTCTAAAGTCTTAGATGGCACAATAAGCTTCTTAGTAAATCTCTTAGACACAAATGAATGTGAAGCTCCAGAAACGAATAAGAAATATGCAGGTATACCTGATACAGGTAAGACACCTAGCATTGCATTGTATATAAGTATAATAGGTTACTTATATTTTAATCACAGTCTTTAATTAAAGTGTATCTGCTACTACTTCAGTACTAGCTTGAGCCTTCTCAACTATTTAGGCATACATCCTTCCGTGAGGCTGATTTCCCTGAGTCAATGCAGGTCTATAGACAGGGGGCCAATTAGGTGGCGCTGCTGCTGGGTACCAAAAATCCTTGGCAAAGTGCCTGTACGAATGACAATAGCATTGGTTCAATGGTGCCAGAACTGGAGCAGGAGCTCTTTGTACTGATCATGTTGCAACTGGAGGATGAGGGATCTCGGGGCCGTAGGCACCACACTAGTATTAGGGCAGAAAGATGTAGTGCCTGATCCACTAGCAGGTCGAGAATGATAACCCAATGGCCTGTAAGGCTGTCGATAGGAGGGGCCATAAGAGTATGACCTACGAAAGCTCTTGCTCGAGCTACTCGAATCAACATATGGGTTTGCCCTTTTCCATAGTCTCGGTGTAAGGGGTGGCTCTCTCCTTTGCTTGTCTTCTATTATCCTGGCTTTTTGCAAAATTGTCCATAATCAGTCAAGTCCAACACCACCAGCACTGTACCAATAGATGTCTTCAGCCCCTTCAAAAATTTCTGGGATTTTTCCTTAGCCGACTTCATATGGTGAGGAGTAAAATAAGATAAGCTTTCAAACTGATGCTGATACTCCAGAACAGTTTTGCTTCCTTGAGTTAGTGCCATAAACTCCACCTCTTTGCGGTCTCTAAAGCTTTTTGGATCGTAATTTGATAATAACAATGCCTTGAATTGTTCCCAAGTAGGCTCCAGGTGAGTTGCCATCAATATAGGTTTTGAAGCTTTCCACCAAGAATCAACTTCATTTCTAAGTTGCAACCCAGTACCTATAAGCTTCTATGCCTCTGTGTACTCTACAATATCAAATACTTTCTCCAACTCTTGGATACATCGATCCAGCTCCAATGGGTCATGTAGGTACCATGGACCTCCGCCCCTGCGGGATCGCCGATACGGCGCATAGCGCGTGTGAACACGCTCGGGTTCGACCCTAATGAGATGAGATAGTATCCCCTGGTCATCAAATGCTAAGGGGAGATACACATTATGGGTAAAAGGGAGTCGCCACCTAGAAAGGGTCTAGGACCCATAAATGTCTCCCCCAATCAAGGGAGAGAGACTAATGACTCTGATGGATAAGGCTGGTTTGCACCAAGATTCTGGATAAGTGTCAAGCGACAGACTGGGAAGGTGTTAGGCACCCAGTCTGCCCAGCCCTAAGGCCGGTCTCTTTTTGTTTGACCAAAGTTTATTTGTACCCTACTAACTATGCTAAATCTAGGTCACTGAAAACCTTAAACTATGTATCTAACCATGACATGTGAAGACCCTAAACCAAGTGTCTAAATTATGCTAGCTAGGTTATGATGGAAATAATGAAATGATTACGCTAATTAAATAAGCCTAAATGATTTAATTAATGCATTATGAGTCTTAGATTAAGCTAATTAAATAAGCCTAAACCTAGGATTAATTTAGCAACTTATGAAACCCTAAATTACACTAATTCGATTAATTGAGCCTGACCTAGATGGATGATCAATGAATTTGTGAGATCCTAAATTGAATTAATTAAAATGATTAAACCCAATCCCTAGCAATTTGTGAAATAAATTATTGCAATCCTACTTAATCTAATTGGTAAAAAGATTTTTAAATTAAATGGAGCCTAATTAAATTAGAAAAGTTAAATGGGCTAATTACATTAAATAGAAGCATTTTACTAGTCTACCTAATCTAGTTTAGGAAGATTAAACTGAACCTATGGTTTAATTAAATTAATTATGAAACCTAATTGGACTAATTATGTCTACTTTAAGCTAATCCTAAGATGACTTAAACATTTTTCAAAACCCTAGTTAATCTAATGAGAAGAGAATCTTTTAACTAATTAATCTAGTTAATTATCCTACATTAAATAACTAATTAGTTGATTGATTAAAATGAACAAACCACTGGAGGGAAAAAGATTGGTAATTATACAAGTTTAATAAATTGAATTGAGTGAAGAAATCAAATACAATGATTTAAAAAGCTAAATTACCACAATTAAATAAACAACAGTTGAAATGACTAATTACATTAACTAAGTTACTTTAATTAATCTAAATTAGTACTACACTAATGCAAGTGAATGTTGGAGTACAAAAGATAGATAGTAGGAAAACCCAAATCCCCAATAAGCACCTAATGCTACGAGCCGGTTTGAGGCGCCAGCCACGCCCGTCCTAAACTAAACACGCCCTAAACTACGTCCCATACATTATTTAGAGGGAAATAAAATGAAATCATTTGATTTTAAATTTTAAAATTAGGGGAATCCCAAACCTAAGTTCTAGGACTAGATACATTACAGACCTGAAATCAAACCAAAATGGATAAAAGAAAAACAAAAATACAAAAAAAAGGGAGGGAAAGATTCCACATAGAAATGAAATGATAGGTTGGGGGCATTACAAATATGGACTATCTAATAGCAGATTAAAGAAATAACAAAAAAAACAAGAAAATAAAATAAGAAGGAGAAGAAGAAAAAGTGAGTTGCAGGTTCGGTTACAGTAGACTTTAGAGGAAGGAAGATGAGAAGAGAAGAAGACGAAGAAAAGAAGAAAGAGGGGGGTTCGGTTGCTGCTATAGGAGAAAAAGAAGAGAAGAGAAGAAGAAGAAGAAAAGAAGAAAGAGGGGGGTTTGGCTGCTGCCAGTTACAGCAGCAGGGAAGGAAAAGAGAAAGAAGAAGAAGAAGAAGGTCCGGTTGCTGCCGGTTACAATAGCAGGGAAGGAAAAGAGAAAGAAAAAGAAGAAGAAGAAGAAGAAGAGAGGAGGATTAGGTGCGGCTGCGGTTCGGTTGCTTCCAGTTGGGGTTGCAGCAACAGGGAAGGAAAAGAGAAAGAAAAAGAAGAAGAAGAAGAAGAAGAAGAAGAAGAAGAAGAAGAAGAAGAAGAAGAAGAAGAGAGGAGGATTGGGTGCGGCTGCGGTTCGGTTGCTGTCGGTTAGGGGTTGCAGCAGCAGGGAAGGATTAGGTGCGGTTCGGTTGCTGCCGGTTAGGGGTTCCAGCAGGGAAGGAAAAGAGAAGAAGAGAAGAAGAAGAAGAAGGAGAAGGAGGTGGAGTTAGCGCGGCTCGGTTGCTGCTGGTTAGGGGTTGCAGCAGCAAGGAAGGAAAAGAGAAGAAGAGAAGAAGAAAAAGGAGGAGGAGGAGGAGTTAGTGCGGCTTGGTTGCTGCTGGTTAGGGGTTGCAGCAGCAGGGAAGGAAAAGAGAAGAAGAGAAGAAGAAGAAGAAGAAGGAGGAGGAGTTAGTGCGGCTCGGTTGCTACAGGTTAGGGGTTGCATCAGTAGGGAAGGAAAAGAGAAGAAGAGAAGAAGAAGAAGAAGAAGAAGAAGAAGGAGAAGGAGTTAGTGCGGCTGCCGTTCTGCTATAGGGAAAAGAGGAAATGAAGGAAGAAAAGATGGGGAAGAAATTAGGGCTTGAGATCCTAATCTAAGGGTCTAGATCAAAAAAACAAAAAGTAACTTAAAAAAAAACTAAACCAAACCAAAGGTAAACATAAAAAAACAATTAAACTTAATTAATCTAAAAAATCAATTACCTAAATACCTTTTTAATTGGACCGAAATAAATCAATTCATATCTAATGAACCGTATTGAACCCAAATGAGACTAATTAAACATAATTAATCTAAACAAATCAATTATGAATTAATTTATTACATTAGATAAGCTAGTTCTAAACTGCAATTAGGAGAAGAAAAACACCTTAAGCCGGCTTTAATCAAGGAACAATAGGAGATAACCCTTGTGCTTTGAGCCCCCAAATCAAACCGAACCGGATAAGATCTCTCGGCTCAATGAAGGATTAATGTATTAAAAATTTTTAAACTTGGAGAATGTTTGATTTTAGAGGGAATAAGTTAGCCAAAAACCTTAATGGGGCCATCCTCTCTCCCAAATTCTCAATTTTTCTCCTCCCCTTTAGAAGAGGGGAAGGGCCAATTTTATAGCCATGGGACTTGGGGAAATCTTCCCAAATTTCCGACGTGGGACTAAAACTAGAGAGGATTGTCCAAAAGGCCTTGCTTTTGGACAAAGTGGAACACTGTCTGTTGGAGGCCGAGGTGGAGCACGGCTTGGTGTAGGCCGAGGTGGAGCACGGCCTGTTGGAGGCCGAGGTGTAGCACGGCCTGATGGAGGCCGAGGTGGAGCACGGCCTGATGGAGGCCGAGGTGGAGCATGGCCTGATGTAGGCCGAGGTGGAGCACGGCTTGATGTAGGCCGAGGTGGAGCGCGGCCTGATGGAGGCCGAGGTGGAGCATGGCCTTTTGGAGGCCGAGGTGGAGCACGGCCTGGTGTAGGCCGAGGTGGAGCACGACCTTCTGGAGGCTGAGGTGCAGCACGGCCTATGGAGGCCGAGGTGGAGCACGACCTGATGTAGGCCGAGGTGGAGCACGGCCTGATGTAGGCCGAGGTGAAGCACAGCCTAATGTAGGCCGAGGTGGAGCACGGCCTGATGGAGGCCGAGGTGGAGCACGGCCTGTTGGAGGCCGAGGTGGAGCACGGCCTGATGGAGGCCGAGGTGGAGCACGGCCTGATGTAGGCCGAGGTGGAGCACGGCCTGATGTAGGCCGAGGTGGAGCGCGGCCTGATGTAGGCCGAGGTGGAGCACGGCCTGATGTAGGCCGAGGTGGAGCACGGCCTGATGTAGGCCGAGGTGGAGCGCGGCCTGATGTAGGCCGAGGTGGAGCACGGCCTGCTGGAGGCCGAGGTGGCAGCACGGCCAGATGGAGGCTGAGGTGCAGCACGGCCTGTTGGA
>NW_024869517.1:0-14605 GCF_013358625.1 Macadamia integrifolia | reverse complement strand
AGTATACCAAAGAAAAAAAGATACCAAAAAATAAGAAGTTCTACCTGAGGAAACTCTATGATAGATGGTACGGTTTACAATGAGTCCAGATCAAGTATTCCTATACGGTGTTTGATTCACACTTGAACTCCATTTAATTTCTCTCCTCTTTTAATTGATTTTTATTTTCAGTGAAATCAAAGTGTGAATCAAACATTGTACAAGAATGATACCCATACGAGGACCTGATCCACACTGGTTTACAATAAGCTACCCATGGTAACTTTGGCAGATGCACATGCAGGTTTTGGTGTGCTATTTTAGAGCCTGGATCCTCTCCTGTAGCTAGGGGTGTCAACCGGTCAGGCCGGGCCGGTCTCGATCGGGCTTAATCGGCTTGACCACTTGAAAGCTTTGCACCATGAATGCCCGTTTAAGTAAACGGGCCTCGCTTTGGGGGGTATGATACGGTTTATAATTGGGCTGGTGGGAGTTGGGCTTTAATCGGGATTCCTTAAACGGGTCTTAACTGGGCTACAGACCTATTTAAGTCTAAACGGGCTTTAAACATGGCTACGCTAAATTTTTTTTCTTAAGTTGATTGAATGCCCAGAAATATGTGAGGCAAGTTTACACTAAAAAAGAGAAATGATATGAGATTATGGCTATTCTTACAAAAAAAAAGAGATTATGGCCTTCACAATTTACAAAATAAAGCTTAATTAAATCAAATCCTATACAAAGCAAAAGGTAAGAAAGCTTAATTTGTTTATCACTAATAGTAACAAAATATGAATTTTATGTAGTATTACAGGGGTCGAGCTAGGTCGGGCTACAATGAGTCAATTCAAGCCAGGCATATAAACGTGTCGATTCATTCGGACGCTGAACGGGCTAGCTACTTGCACCATAAATGCCAATTTAATAAGCTCGACATATTTATTAATCAAGCTTAAAACGTGTCGGGCTTGATCAGACCTACTGATGTGGGCCAGAATTGACACCCCTACCTTTAGCTATTCTCCTGCTACTCCGGTTAGCCAACACATGGCATAAAGGTTCCAGACAACCTTTTCTTCCATCAGCCTTTTGTTTTCTTCTCTTTTCTCATTTTTATTTCAATCTCTTTTCGTTTTTATAATTTTTTATTTAATATTCACGATCTTCTCTCTCTCTGTGTAAAATATACTAGACTTCTCATTCTTCTTTTTCTTTTTTTGGTAACAGGCTTCTCATTCTTCAAAGACTCGAATGACTTGGTGATCCCAAATGGTAGGAGTGACCGTTCCTTGGCACAGATTGCGTGTATTTCGGAGCCATAAGAAGTCAGTGCGATGCAGTACTACTAGCAAAGAAGATGAGTGTAGGGGGATGACACCCATTTTGATCAAGAGGGGTTGAAAGGAGGACAAAGCAGAATGTACTACGATGTTTATTATTGAAGACCAATATTGCCTTACCCTTGGAATGTTTAGTTATTTGTGTTTAAGAAATTGTGGATCTATTTATATAATTAAATTTGGACATGGGGTTCAACTATTTACCTCCCACTATCCAACGGCTGGGACAACTTGAACACAGCCTGAACAGGAATCCAAGTTGTCCAAGGCAGTAAATAACTTTTTAGGGCAGCAATTGATGGCAATTTTTGGCTCCATAATGCATATAAAGGAAGGCTGCTGCTGCTCTCGAATTAAAATCTGCAATATCACACGAGCACGGACATTGCCAATATCCCTAATATTCTAAAAGAGGCACTTCATTGTGGGTTACTAAATGGGTCCCTCGCATGATGCATGGAGTAATCGCACCCACACCTAAATATTGATTGATTGATTGTCCCATCCATAACACCAATTAGACACTTTCCCCTTTGGCCATCTTGACCCACCACCTCTTATACCTCCTTGGAACGGTTGCAGCGAGAAACAAAACTAAATAAAAATATAAAATCCTGCACATCAGCAACAATTTTGTGCAGATCGAACTAGCAATCACAGTCCACCCAACTTCTCTATTTATCTCTGGCCTGCCTACTTTATTTCAAAAATGGAGAGGTGGTTCCGAAATTTCATATGGAATCGAGATCCAAATTCCTCAAAAGCAATAACCAAATGAGAAAATTTATGTGAGACTAAGGGGCCGTTTGATTTTGTTTCAATCGTTTCTGTGTCTAGAAACAGCAGAAACGGTTTCTCCCATTTCTGTTCCACGAAACAATTTTTTTACCTTAAAAAAGTGTTTGATTTTTCTGTTTCAAGAAACGGTTTCTTATGCATGTATCATTAATTATAGTTGAATCCTCTGCTTCTTATGTGACTGATTTTTGTTGAATTATTGTCAATTATTTTGAGATGATCTAACCTAAACCAATGGGCAACATAACCCTAATCCATCGCCTCATATGCCGCTGCGGATCCCACAACGCCATTGTACCATTGCCCTCTCCATGTTTTCTCTCTCTCTCTTACATGACCGTGTGGGCCCCATATAGATTATAATACATACAAGTTTTCTGCAGCTACTTTCATGTCCAGTAGAATATCATAGAGAGACCAAGATCAAGATCCATTATCTTCATTTTTTACCATACATGTCCAGGAGCTGCTGCTTTGCATCTTTTAGAGCTGATGCTATGGCTACTGCCTCGATTTCCTAGGCCGATCATGTGCTCCTGCAGAACCCTCCATGGATTTGATTAGCCATGCCAACGATCCCACATTCTTATTTGATAAAAAGCAGCAATGCAAAAAATGTTTGTTGTTGTAGGCAATACAAGGTGCTTCATGCATGGGTAGTGTTGACTCTTTTACATGGTAGACAAGATTATGCCATCTTTCTTGGCATTGTATACATTCCTCAACCTGCTTTGTGTGCTGTGTGTGTGTATCATTGATTGAAATCATTCCCAAATTGACTCCTCAAAACATGTTTCCAAGCCTTTACAGCTTCATCACATGGGTTCCACCAGTAGTCTTGCCAATTGAGCATCTGACTCAGGTAGATCTTCACATATTGACCACAAATGTGAAGCAAAGGATTCAACAAAAATCAGTCACATAAGAAGTTGGTTTTACCATGCTATGTGTTTGTTCAATTTCTTCAGTGGAACCTCAAGTTTCACACGAGTTGAAGACAAAAGGGAAGTTAAACATCGCAAGAAGTATTGAAATAGTAGTCCAGTGACAATTTTGTGTGGCTTACCATACTGCATACATCGACTGCCAAGTCATTATTCACTACCAATGTCCATGAATTCACAGCGACTTTTAATCAAACAGTTGGGGAGTGTAAGTCCAACCTTGTAGAACTCCTTTGTACTTTACACACTCCCTCTGCCGTTACTCTATATCAAAGCTTCCAATCCAAGAATCTTCAACCCAGAAGCCCTGATAATGGCTTTTATAAGACATTGGCTGAATAGAAGGAACGAGGTAAGAGAGGGCTCTCAACTCCCTCTGTTGTTCCTCTTTGCTTTGCATCATTTTATCAAACATATGAAATGCACTGCCAAAAAAACGACTCTATTGCAAAGATTTTGTATTGGAATTGCAACATTCAACTCCAAAAACATGGTCCGACAGACTCCTAGAGTCTAGCAGTAACCAAGATAACAAAACTGATTTTCTCCTTCATGAGATTGACGAGACCGAGCGACGATACAAAACGTGAGCAGCGAGAGGTGTGAGAGAGAGAGAGAGAGAGAGAGAGAGGTGAGAGATGAGTGGTAATTAAACTGCAATGCAAATCCCTAACCGCATCCAATCCAGGTTCCATTCCATTACAGAGATGAAATCAGCTCGAAATGATACCTGAGAGACGCCGAGCTTTGCGAGAGAAGAGAACTTCGCAAAGAGCAGAGAACGTTGAGCTTCCAATAGAGTAGAGAACGTCGAGCTTCGCGAGAGAGCAGAGACGGTCGTCGAGCTTCGCGAGAGAGTTGCAGCTTGTGGAGAGCTACAAGGAGATAGAGAGGGTAGGGCGTCGGGAGTCGGGAGTCGGGAGTCGGGAGTCGGGAGTCGGGACTGGGGACTAGATTTCATGATTTTTCTCAGTCACTTTTTGTTTTAAGAAATAGAAAAACAACTAATAGCTATTTCTTCATTCCTGTTTCTAGGAACAAAAATATTTATAAATTTCAATTTTTATTTTATAAATAGGTGAAACATAACCAAAAAATCAAACAGAAAATATGATGTTTTTCTGTTTCTGAGTACAGAAAAACCGTTTCTGAAAATAAAATCAAACGGGCCCTAAGTGTGAGGGTGGGCTCGGCATTCATCGTCTCAAGGAGTTAAACTTAGATATGCTAGCAAAATTCTACTGGTATATAAAATTAGAGAAATCAGTCCTAGCCAATTTTCTTCGTGGAAGATATGTATCCTCTAATGGTGCGCTAAAACAAAGCACTTCTTCCTCTTCTATTTTTCTTGTCTTGCCCAAGGTATGGGATTTTGTCTCAGATCATGTTAGAAGAGATCCTTTCATTCTACTTTTGGGTGGAGTTTAGCATAGAAATAAGCTACCCTAGGTATTAATGGTACCACTTCGTTACTGGGCTTGAGACTAAAAAAGGAAAAGACAAAAAATATACACAATTTTGGATGCCAAGTTGTTAAACTATTGTCTAAAAGTATATTGTTTATACTGTTTTATTCCTGAAACGATATGGGTAATCAATCTAGATCGGTCAAGTATCGAGTATTAGTCTCAGCTGATAATAATACGATATGATTAATACTATCAATACGATACAATACTGATACTTGAAACCATGGTCGGGAATCCTTATGAGTGAAGGTCTCACTTTCACCAGAATCACTCATTGTTTTCACCATTTTCTTTTTTAAGGAGGTGAGTTGGGAATTCTGAATGATCATTTCACACGTTAGGGTGCGTTCTCCAGGCACATTCAGCAAAGATGGACCAAATCTGTCAAACAAGTTTATAGAGAATTTCCGAAGGGTTTTAATTTGTGCTGCCTCATCCTCTGCTTCATTTTGGGAGAGTTTTCCTTTCTAGAGGATTCGGAAAGATATTAATGGTTGCCATCATAGGTAAAAGTTGTGTGTCCAGGGGAATCAAACTCTAAGGGTCATTGGTACAGCCTCATGAGAACTACCAAACGGTCCATTTGGGTGAAGGAAATTTAGAAGTGAGTGTCCAGGGGAATCAAACCCTAAGGGGCTATGATCCACTGGAGTTGGAAGGAAAAAGTTGCCAACAACTGTTGATTAAAGCTATAATCAGTTTCGCTTTTTCCTGATATTAGTTTTCTATAATTTTTTATTTTGTAAAAAGAATGTCCCAATTCATGAGGATTACACCACATTGTGGGGTCTGGGGTAGAGGTAGGGGTGTCAACCGGTCGAGCTGGTCCAGTTTCGATCAAGCTTAATCGGGCATGAATACTTTCAAAGGTTGCACTGTGTCCATCCATTTAATTAATCGGGCTTAGTTATTAAGAGCATGGTACACTTTATATTCGGTCGGTTGGCCTCGGGCTATAATCGGGCTACCTTAATCAGACTTTAATTGGGCCTTAACCAGGCTACGAACATGTTTAATGTTAAACGGGCTTTTACCGATTTTTAAATGGGCCCTCTTTAAAATGTGCTCTTATATTCCAGCCCACTCATGTAAGCCAAAAAAAATGACAATAAATCAATAAATGATACCAAATATAACCATTATTTAAAATGTAAACATGTCTTTACTTTTAGTTTTTACTTTTTAACTTGGGGGGTAAAATAGGTATTCTACAATCATTAAAGGGTCGGGACAAGCCGATGCACAATAGGCCGGTCTCGGTCAGGTGTTATTCAGTCGGTCTCGGTCGGGTGCTCGACGGTCCAAGTAGTAGGACTGAGACCGACTGTTTGTAAACTGGCCGAGCTCAAGCCCGACACATTTAATAAACGGTCCAGGCCGGGCTGGTCTATAAACGGTCGGTCCCGATAGGTTTAGTCGGGTCAAGCCATGACACCCCTAGGTTGAGGGACCTAATGTATGTAGACTTAACCATGTTTCGTAGAGAGGCAATTTTCCGACTAGAACACGCAACCATTGGGTTGCAATGAAGCAATCTTACTGTTGGTGGCATCGGCAAGATTTGAAAAGATGGAACAAGGTAAGGGTGTTAATCAATTCGGTTTTGGTGCAAATGGTTCGATTTGATTCAATGTATGATTGTTTTAGGTGAATCAAAACCGAACCATTTAATCAACAGTTTGATATATTAAAACTGAAACTATTTACAAAACGGTTTCTATTTAAATGGTTTTCTTATGTTTTCTAATTTTTTATCTAAACAATTTCTTTACCTATAAAATTTTGAATGAAATAGATGCAAATTTTAACATTAAATTGAACTATTTATTGTTATATATGCTTTTTTCAATAGTTGTTTGATGTAAACTTAATTTTTTCATTGAAATGTATGTAAACTTAACTTTTTTTTTTTTTTTTTTTGTGGAATATAAACTTAACATTTAATGACTTAAACTTACTAAGTATATGTTAATCAATTTAACAGTTTACCAATGGTTTCAGTTTTAAAACTAATATCGAACCACGGTTTCAATTTTAAAATCAAAATCAAACCATTTATTAAACAGTTTCATAATTTCAGTGTAAATGACTCGGTTCAATTTCAGCAACCAATTTCAATTTCAAATTCACATCCCTAAAATAGGGGTTGGGATCGGTTAAAGCCAACAATGATCTGATACCAATTTGGATTAATTGGTCCCAATTTAATAAAAATACCTCTGGATTCAGGTCAAAACTCATTTATTTTCTTACTGTTTTAGCCTTTATCAACACCAATCTAACCAAGAATAAGAATTGGTCAAGGCTGATATCAATACAATCTATTCAATTTATAATAATTCGATCCAATTTCTCAAACCATGACACTTGGTTTTGGCCTTATAGATTTTTTTTTTTCTTAGTTTTATCCATAAGAATGGAAGGAAAAGTGAAAAGCTAGAAACGCCTTAAATGTTTAATAAACAATAAATGCAATTTATCTGACAATAGATGGATGAAGCTAATGTGCCAACTACAAATTCCTAGCTTTGATGGTTATTCCCTAATTTAAATGTACAGGCCGGAAGAGGTTTATTGCATATATTTCTTGGCAATCCCAAAGTACAAAGTGATGTCAATTTGATTTGAACCATCATCCTCTCTCACTTCCCCTCTCTCTCTCTCTCTCTCTCTCTCTCTCTCTCTCTCTCTCTCTCTCTCTCTCATCCTTTGGTTACCCAAGATACTGATCCCTATCCATCAATACCGATAGCCGATACCTTAGATCATTGCTCATTATCTTATTCTCAAAATAGAGGATAAATCTGTCATTTTACGTAGGAATTGTATTCTATTGCATTAAATTATTTTTTACTTTTTAAAATTCTCTTTTCACCATTACATTAAGAACTACACTAAATAATTTTTAAGAATAAAAATAGAGAAGAAAAATAAGGTTACAAATTATTTAGACCTTACGTGTTAATAAGAAAATATTTTTTCTTTATTCTAATTTTTAGGATTTTGGCCAATTCATGTCCACTTCTAGAATCAATAGAGGAATAGGAAAGAATATAGTAGAAATTCACTAACCTTTTGAAGCCTGATTTGGCATGATTCCTAATTCAATTTCATGGGATGATTTCTATTTCAAAAACTGTTTGGTTTGCTTTTTGCACCTTATTTCAAAGAAACCAATCAAATGAACTAGAAATTCTAAAATAATTGAGAAATTGTTTCAATTTTGAAATCGAAATTAATTTCAATTTTGAAATTGAAATTAATTTCACTCTTTCTCTTTGACGGGCACATGGTTTAATTTGATGGAAAAAACAATAATTTCTTGTGAAAAATAAGAGGCCTCCTTAATAACATTTTCTTTTCTTTATTTCTCTATCTTTGGAATGAAAAAGAAATAGAAATCCATTTATTAACAGTGGTTCATTTTTTTGTTCCTAGGAATGAATCAGGACAAAAAAAATTGTTGAGAAACAAGAAAAAAAAAAAAAGTAGCTACAATTTGAAGCTTCTCTATCCCATAAACAAAAAAGACAAATAGGAGATTGCACTTTAATGAACTCATGGTTAATTTGGTAGGCAAAAAAATTTCACGGAAATAATAAAATACCTTCAATGCAATTTCATCCACCACCTCATCTACAACCACCATCACTGCCTATGCTAAAATTTTGAATATTTAATGAAACTTTTATAAATTTATATAAGTTCTTTACACATAAATTACTATGTTCTTAAGAAACATATTTCTATTTCATTTCTAGCACAGAATAGAAATTACTGCATTTATCAAATCCATTTTTTTCCAGAAATATGCTGAGAAATAGAAATACAAAAAAGTTATTTTTGCACATAAACATACCTCAGAAACATAAGTTTTATCATGTGGGCCCTATATTCTTCTTCTCCTTATGGTCTCACACTCTCAACACCACTCCGTCGCCACCACAACCACCTCCCTATCACCACCATTCTGTTCACGGCCTCAGCCTCACCTCCGCCTCCACCACTACCTTCATCTCTCTCCCAAATAAATATTGTGAATCTGTTAGAATACCAAATAGATTTATATTCTTAAAATATTTTAAAATGATATAATCAAATCAATTTCAATTTCTTGATCAAAAGTCGATTTATTGACTATTCATGAAATCAATCCAAAATTAAAATCGAAATCAACCAAATCTGACTTTCTGGAAGTGTATATGCTTTGACTGGGTAGATCCCCACATCACCGACGGCCTTCAATGAACATAGGGGGGATATCTTTATTTATTTTAAGGAAAGTCAATGTTACTACTGCTTATATGGATTTTTGGTTGAGTATATTAAGAGACACTAGAATGTCAGTCCACAATAACTCAACGTAATACTCAAAGACAGACCACTCCAAGCCTTTTTCAACCTTTTTAAAACTTCCAGGAGAAGAAGTCCCTTGGGAGCTCGGTTATCAAAGCTAATAACCTCTTCTTCTTTCACACTTCCACTTGTCTTTGGAGTTTGGATTTCAGTTTTCTCTCCATGAAGCCCATTAGGGAAGTTTTATTTTTTGGTTTTTTTGTGGGTGAAGGGAAGGTCTTTGACCAGTGACTTTCGGTAGGGGTGTCAATTCGTGGCCCGACCCGATGGAACCGATCGGAACCGACCATTTATAGTCCGGCCCGGCCTGGCCCGGCCCATTTATTAAACGTGTCGGGCTTGAGCCTGGCCCGTTTATAAATGGTCGGTCTCAGTCCTGATACTTGGACCGTCGGGCACCCGACCGAGATTGGTCAATTAATATCCGACCGAGACCGATCTATTTTGCACCGACCTGGCTCGGCCCGGTTGTAAGATACCTATTTTACCCTCATATGAAAGAGTTAAAAAGAAAAAATAAACAAAGAAACCGAAAACCCTAGTCCCTCGGTCTTCAACCTTTCTCTTCGTCGAGTCTTCGTTTAACACTACGGCAACTGCGCCGCGACCGCCATTGTGGTCTTCGTTGTCGTCGATTCGCCACTCGCCAAGCCCAAGTCGGTCTTCAACCTTCCTCTTCGAGTCTTCGTTTGACACTGCAGCGACTGCGCCGCTACCACCGCTGTAGTTCTTCATTTTTCGGTGTCGTTGATTCGCCAGTCGCCGAGCCCAAGTCGATCTTCAACCTTTCTCTTCAAGTCTTCGTTTGACACTACGGCGACTGCGCTGCGACCGCCGCTGTGGTTCTCTATTCTCCGTTGTCGCCGATTTGCCAGTCGCCAAGCCCAAGCAATCTTCATTTCTAGGTACGTTTCTACTTGGATCTTCCCCTTAATTTCAATGAGTGTTAAACAAAATAGAATGAAGTACTGAAGCTAAGTCCTATTTCACAACTAAGTACTCATCTGTCATGTTCATGGCAAGGGCAATGAGAGATGTCCTCCCACCATTACGATACAAATTTGAAAGGGGAAGCTAACTAACTACATTAGGTATGGCAACTTGGAGATTTTGTAGGTATCAGCGTATCCTTCTTGATCGGGGACACCATATCCTTCTTGATCTGGCATTACATGCCCAACCATACAGCATGTCTTTCAGGAAGCTCCAAAACATCTACCCAACCATCTGAGATGAATTACTGGCTATGTTTTATGAGATGAGATGATTTACCTCTATGGATTCTTTTCCAACATACGATTCCCCTGGTAGCCCTTCCACTTTGAGTGAGTAGGCTTCTTGATTTAACCACACCCTCCAAACAATGACATAATTTGTGCTCCCCTGTTCTTGATTGTTTCTGTTCCTCCAACATTTTGAAGTAACAAATGCAACCCCACCCGTCAAGATAATAAATACTACTTGTTCATCTTTTACTATTTAAACAGCTGTTTGTTAAGGCCATGACCTTGAGATCGGGACAGCAGTATATTACCTTGATTATGTATGTATTAAAACTATATAAAGGCAAGGAGAGCTCCTCATATACAAGCTAACTCGCGCATTTGGGAAATCCCGGCTCCAAACATATACAAGCATAAAGACCAAAGAAATTCCCCTGAAGGCAGACCACAGAAGTGGAACAGCAACAAGCACCTGCAAGGCTGCAACATGGGCAAGTCTGCTGTCCTTTTGTCAAAAGGTCCCTTCTCCAGTAAAACACCATACTCCAAGTGAAATATGAAAAGGAGAAGAAGGGAAAGAAATTAAAACCTACTAACCTCTCTGCTCCTTGCGGCTGCATTCGAGTTCCAAAATGTTTGTTCTTTTATTTAATTATTTATTTTTTCCTTTTAAGTAACTAATATTCTTGTTTGACCATGGATTCCAATTTTCTTTCAGTGTGGAATTCTTGCTTATTATATTTGTTACAGATCATCAAGCAAATGTTAAACTCTTACAAATCTTTATTATTGATTTATTTTTTACTGAATAAATGTTAAGTCTTATTAACCTGAATTTGAACAATATTGTTTTATTTTGAGGAAGATTCAATTTATACTTATTATTTTGTAGTCTATTGTTGTTTTATTCAGTTGAATTGCATAATGTCAAATCAAAAAGATCAAGAAGTTCAGATGTCTGTTAATGAAGTAAACAGAGGGAATGGTTTTAGTCCGTCTAGTTCAAGAACTGCATCTGATCATAATACTGGACCAGTTGTTTCATCTGCTACAGTTAGTACTTTACCAAGAAATAGGAGAAAAACTTCCATAGTTTGGAAAGAGTTTATTAATATCCCTAAAGACAAAAATCCCGATGGAAGACAGAGAGCAAAATGCAAGGCTTGTGGGAATATATATCTGGCTGACTCATCTATCAATGGCACTGGTAGTTTGAGGAGACATCTTAAGTCTTGCCTCAAGCGTAAAAATAATGATGTTGCTCAAATGTTATTGGGTGGAGGTGATGGGAATATGGCACTGAAAACTAAGAGGATTGATGCAGATGTAGTTCGAGATATGATTACCACACTTATTGTCAGACATGAGTTGCCCTTGGTATTCGTCGAGTATGAAGAGTTTAGGGCTTTGATTTCTTATCTTTACCCACAATTTAGTCCTATTAGTAGGAATACCCAAATGGCTGATATTTTGAAGTTGCATACTAGAGAAAGCAAGAGGATAAAGGATTTTTTGAGTTCCTTCAATGGTAGAATGTCATTGACTACTGATTTGTGGACTTCTGTAACAACTGACTCCTATATTTCTCTCACTTGTCATTATATTGACACAGAATGGGTACTACATAAAAAATTATTGAAATTTTGCATCATGCCACCCCCACACACAGGAGCTAATATATGTGAAATTGCTTCAAATATGTTGTTGGATTGGGGCATAGAGAAGAAATTGTTCTCTATTACATTAGATAATGCCGGTGCTAACCTTTGTTTTATTGAGCACTTGAAAAAATGTTTGGTATTAAAGAAGGCATTGTTGTGTAGCGGTGAGTTTTTTTACAACAGATGTTGTGCTCATATATTGAACCTAATTGTACAAGATGGTTTGAAGTGCATTGATGAATCTGTGCATTTTGTTCGATCGAGTGTAGCATATGTGAAGCCATCTCAAGCAAGGAAAGTAAAGTTTCTTGAATGCTGCAAACAATTGGATATACCAAGTTAGAAAGGGTTGCATGGAGATGTTTCCACAAGGTGGAACTCGACTTATCACATGCTTGATTCTGCCATTGTCTATCAGACTGCATTTCAACAACTAGAGTTGGTGGATAAAAATTTTAAAGTGTGTCCAAGCAATGAGGATTGGAAAAAGATTGAACACTTATGTTCCTTTTTGAAGCCTTTTAATGACATTACTGAATTATTGTCTGGGTCAAAGTACCCAACAACAAATTTGTATTTTCATAATGTATGGAAAATACATTTGTCTTTGTTGAAAACGATAAATCAGGGAGAAGACTATGTGAAAAAGATGGCACAAGAAATGAAAAAGAAGTTTGATAAGTATTGGGACTCATATAGCATCATTTTAGCTATTGCTGTTGTATTTGATCCTCGTTACAAGCTAATCTTTGTTAGGTATGCTTTTGATAAGATATACAGTTTGGATTCAACAGCAATGGAAAAGTTTAATCTTGTGAAATCGACCTTAGCACGACTCTTTGAAGAGTACCGGTGCATGGAGATAACTGAGGAAGAGAGGGGATTTCAATCACATGCTATTGAGGACAATACAGTTGGAGATGTTTTAGATTGGGAGGTATAAATCATTATGTTTTTTTTTTTGGTTGTTTAAAACATATATTTTAATTCAATATATTACATTATTCATTTTGATTATTTTGTTTTGTAGGAGCTATCTATGTATGAGAGTTCTACTACTACTGTAATACAAGATAAATCCGAATTAGATTTATATCTAGAAGAGCCAAGGATTAAAGATCCGATCAAGCATTATGATGTATTGGCCTTTTGGAAGTCACAAGGATCAAAGTATCGTGATCTTTTTCGGATGGCACGTGATGTGTTGGCTATTCCGGTATCAACTGTTGCTTCTGAATCAGCTTTTAGTGCTGGAGGTAGAGTTATTGACAAATACAGAAGTAAGCTATTGCCTACAAATGCTGAAGCGTTGATTTGCCTTTGAGATTGGATGTTCGGAGTAGACTTTAGAGGTAATTTCAAACTATGTAAATATACATTTTTCATCCGTTAAACAAATGTTGCTTCGTCGCATTTTTTTTGTCATAATCTTAACATCTTACATGTCCTCTTCTTCATTTTGTACACTTTTAAAGCTGAACCGGTTGATGATGCCAGTGATTTGGCTAATGCTTTGGGGAATGTGTTGTCTTTGGATGTGAGTGGTGATACTAATATTACAGTAGAACCTACACAAAGATCTTCTAATGCCTCTACTGCAGCTAATGTTTAGTCTGTTAGGTGAAATTCCACAGGTAATATCATTCTTGTTCTTTGATTATGACATATTCGATATCTTTTATCTTTACATTTACTAATGTTTATACTTCATCTATTTTCTATTAGGTGGGATTGATGTTGAAGCACTTCAGATTGGACGAAATCAGGATAATTTTGAGTCATGTAACTAAATATTTAACTTTGGGGATGTTTGGATACGAATTTAAGATTTTTTGTGATATTTCTAAATATGTTAATTGTGGGATGCTTGGATAAGGATTTAGGACTTTTTATGATTCTAAATATTTTAATTATGAGATGCTTGGACAAGGATTTAGGACTTTTTATGATTCTAAATATTTTAATTGTGGGATGCTTGGACAGGATAAGGATTTAGGATTTTTTATGATGTTTCTAAATAATTTAATTATGAGGATGTTGGATCAATGCTTTGGATTTTTTGTGATGTTTTTAAATATGTGACTTGGAAGAGAGTAGGTTCCTTGGATCAATCAATACATTTATTGAGATCCATATGTAGTTATGGGCAATCCCACATGAGAGCATTCTCATTGCATTTTCATCCAATCATCTCTTTCTTTAAAATTTTATTTTGCAAAATTAACCATGTTACTGTACATAGCATGGATTATGAAATGTCCAACCAGTTTAAAACAAATAAAAGAATAGCCACAACCAGATTTAGACAATGAAAAATAGGAAACCAAACCCCATCGTCCGTCACGGCGTTGTTGCTCAATAATATTAAAGAAGACCCGTTTAAAAACCGGTTACGCCCGTTTAACATTAAACATGTCCGTGGCCCCGTTAAGGCCCGACTAAAACCCGATTAAGGCTCGATTTTAATAGCCCGAGACCGACCGACCGAATATAAAGTGTACCATGCCCTCACTAACTAAGCCCGATTAGTTAAATGGGCGGACACGGTGCAACCTTTAAAAGTCTTCAAGCCCGATTAAGCCCGACCGAAACGGAACCGGCCTGACCGATTGACACCCCTAAAGAGACATATCCCTAATCTGAGAGAACCACAGAGGGTTCTTGTAGAGCAAACTACTTTTGAAGAACACATAATGGGTTATTTTGACACTGAATGACCTACACACTAGAGATACTCAGGAGATTCACAGAAAGTCAAGCTTGACCTCAAGGAGTATGATGGTAGGCATGACCCTCAAGTGTTTTATGATTGGATAGCTGCATTACCCTATGTGG
>NW_024869516.1:0-14660 GCF_013358625.1 Macadamia integrifolia | reverse complement strand
CATCATTCCCTTTGGTTTGCGCAACCAAAAAATTATTCCGAGGGTCTCCAGGAAGATCAAAAAAGTAGTTACAGTTGCACATGAGATAAGCAGCCTAGACCAAAAAGATAATTAGTTGAGATTTCACAACTGAAACAGATAGCTACTAATTTCATCAAAAACCCCATCATAATAATATCAAAATACAAACCCTAGAGAGTCCGAACTTATAAATTCATACTGAAAGAGCCACAATACAATGTAATCTACTAATTGACCGGAAACCCTTATTCCGCCACTAATCCAACAATTCAACCAAAACTCAAAAAGAAACGTTTACATAGCAAAAAAAAAACGTACATAACAAAATAACCATAATGAATTCAAAGATTTCGAGAAACCAAAAGCTATAATAACAATTTAATATGAAAATTTGAATAAAAAAATGAAAACAAGGGATAAACCCTATTTCACGAGCGAGCAAAGAAACTTCAGGGAATTCGTGAACCAAGTTCACATAAGAGTTAAAAAGAAAATATCAATTCATAGAAAACACATTGAGAATGAGAGTCTAATCGGGAAGGATCGGGAAAGTAAAAAAACAATTGAAATGATACCTGCTGAAGCTGTTCTTTATAGGTTGAAAGATTCGAAGCGAGCTCATCGATGCTAAGTTCTTCGCCTCCTTGCATCTTCTAAGCCTTCTGTTCGTTTCAAGAAGAACAAAAAGTTCGGTTTAAAATTTTGATTCTCTTGATATAATTATGGAATGGAAGAAAGTAACAACAGTCGGGCGCAGAAGAAGAAAAGCCGAGAATTATACCCCTAAGGAATTGAGAGTCCGTTTTAACTATTCGATTTGAAGAAATTACACACCCCTCCCCTGTAGTTTGTTTTATACTATCTTTTCCCCACATTATTTGAAAAAATACTATTCCTTACCCTTATGTTTTAAAAATTCTAATAATCGTACCCTTCTCATTATTATTTTTTTTAGATATCGTACCCCTTGCAGTAGGGGACCATGTTAAATGATGACATCAGCCTTTATATATGATATTTAATTCCCAATTTACCCTTTTGTGGATAGTCTGAAGCAACCGATCTCTTGTTGAAGCTCACCTCGTGGAAATCTCATAGAAACCCTAGATATCATCATTCTCTACAGTTGCTACACCGGCGTGATGCCTCTGTAATAGATTTGGATGAGAGGGTGAGTGTGTAGATTAGGGCAAGTGTGATCTTATTGAAGATTTTCCTCGATGAGAGGATGATCTGGAAGGATTCCTTGTAGATTCTGAACAAGCCCAAGAACTGAAGCTCCTTTGTTTTTGTATCCATGGGGATATTCAATTATCTGGTTATTTAGTTGGGTTTCTTCTCTTCTCTTATTCTTTGCTTTACTTAAAAGAGTCTCTCTGCTCTGAGCCCCCTTGATAGTGGCTTATTGAAGAGAAATAGAAAATGCGTTAATTTCCACCATAAATCGATCAAAGCTTTTGAGACGAAATGGTTTGAGAGAGACTTTTTTAATGGAGGTAGAAACTTGTCTGCATGATATAACTCATGATAGGTTTCGAAGAGAACCAAAATAAAGTAAAAGTTGGGATTTGCAATGGAAATAGAGATGGGAGAGATTTCAATTGGCATTGATACATTTTTAATGGAGCTCTCTCTCTCTCTCTCTCTCTCTCTCTCTCTCTCTCTCTCTCTCTCTCTCTCTCTCTCTCTCTCTCATCTACGCCATCGTGGAATGTCTAAAACCCATTCTCTGCTCAGATCACCTTTGTGACGCCACTACAAAAAATCCATTATCGCCTATGCAACTCTCCACAAGTACCTCTACAACTCTTCCGTGCTCAACAAAGTTTATTCTGGACTTTTTCCTTCATGGGTGGGAACGGACTTGAATTGGGTCATTAGAGCTATACATCGTTGTCGACGAGTTCTAGCTTTTGGTCATGGGAAGGCATTCCATTTTCACTTGATGAAATTTGGGTTCTTAAATAAGTTTTTATCGTAAATAATCTGATTGCCATGTAGTCAAGATTTCAGCTTTTTGGTGGATGCATAGCAGTTGTTTAACGAAATGCCTAACAAAAATGTGGTAACATGGACTACAATGAGCTTTGCAGTTGGACGTCCTCTCGAAGCATTGAGGTACTTTAACTGGATGTCGGAGTTTGGATAAGAAATGCTCAATAGTTTTACGCTTTTTGCAATTCTGAAAGTATGTGCCCTCTTGGAGAGTCTCGAATTGGTTAAGTCGATCCACCAAAATATTCCTAAGGTACACGTGGAGAGTTGAAAAGAGAGATGGGAAGCATAAAGGGAGGAGAATACCTAAGTTGCCGGTGTGATTTCTCCCCAAATGGATGAGTTGCAAAGAGAGAGGACAAGACCTTGCTGCACTCTTTCTTCTTCTCTGCATTAGAAGAGCTTGAAAGCAAGTCCAAATACATAGCAGATGAGGAACAAGGAAAATAAAAGATATGTATTAGACACAAAGGTAAACCTATCATTTTACATGATATTTTAATACCGTTATTCACTAATGGGACAATTGATAGAATCTTTAAACTAAAGGATGGGGAGTGGTAGTACGTGGGGGAAAAGTGGTATTGAGGCAAAGTACAGGGAAGGGATTGTAATTTCCTCTTTCGATTTACTTATAGAAACCCTAGCATTTTAATGAATTTGCAGGTAACCCCTAATATTCTATAGTTTTGTTATCTCACCCAATGATTTTGTTGGGTGTAAGTTGGGCTCTCATGGCTCGATCCCGTTTTCGCTTGCTCTGAGCCCAAACAGGGCCTAGGCTCAGATTGTCAGGGTTAGGGTTGAAAGACACTAACTCTGGGTTAGGGTTGGGCAGGGCTTGGGTTGAGGCCTAGGTCTAGCCTTGATTTTTAACCTGATTTATATAATATATTTTAGTATTGTCATCATATCCTTCGATTCAAAATAATGAAATATTTACCAAAAAAAAAATCAAAATAATGATATATGAGTCATTATGGTCAAGTCCTAAACATCTGTTACTATGTTGTACTTCATGATTTTAATTTTATATTGATCATTTGATCTATTAATGCTTTTCTTTTTATTAGGGTAATTTAGGGATAGCCTGACCCTAGCAAAAATCAGGGGCATTTAGGGCCAACCAGGCCCAAACAGGGTCAATAAGGGTTGGGTTGGCATGAGCCAGGTAGGGTTAGGTTGGCCCTCGATTAAGTTTTGGGGACCTAGGGTTGGGCAGGGGTTTTAAGAAACCCAACCCTATTTCACCCCTAATTTCGTAAAATTGTAAAAGCAAAAACACACTTCCTTTTTTTTTTTTTTGGGGGGGGGGGGGAGGGGGGGTTACTATTATTATTATTATTATTATTATTAAAATTTAAGTTAGGTTGCAAGAGATATTAAAACAAAGGGAAGTAAAATTTTGGAAAAAATGAAATATTTATATTTATTATTTATTATAATCGTATAAATTAATGGAAAAGAGATGGTTAAGTGGCTGAGTAGCCTTGCATAGACACATGAGGCATAAAATTACCATCATGTTTCTTGAGAAATAACAAGTCCCATCTGTAATTATGCCCCTGTGCGTGCCCTCATTGGCCCCAATATTGGTGCAAAAGTTGCGCGATCATGCAATGATCTCTTACCCATAAATTAATTAAATTTTTGTTATCATATTTAGTATGATGTTTTTAAGATGTAATTTTTATTCAGGAGGAGGAATGTTGTCCATCTAGCATTCCCCGAGCCCACACATAGAGGTTTTCAAGGGGCATGCATGTCTTTTCACACCCCTAAAAAAGGGGTTGTGTGTGGGCGTGACAATGCTAGATGGACAACATTCTTTCTCCCTTTTATTTTACTTTTCAGATTCAAGGAATTTATGTATAAAGTAAAGTAAAATTTAATAACTAAATATAGAATAATGTGGAATTAATGATAATGTTGGGTATTGATTACAAAAGATTTTTCCTTAGCTTTAAAATTTTCAGTTCTCTTCCCTTTAATTTCCTTTGCTACCAAAAGGAGCCATAGTCTCTTAGTACTTTCAATTTTTTGTTGACAACATTGTCATATTTGAAAGCTCAAGTATCAATGCAACATTTGAATGCCAACCGAAGTATCACTTGAGTGGATGGTGAGATTCAAATCTTTCAATCCCAAATGCAATCAATTTTTCCTCAACCCTACCGCACCCTGTTGTGAGGACAATAGCGTGATGTGGATTCACCATGTATCATCTACCTCACCCATCTTCCAGCATGAAGAGAAAATGAATGGAAATTAAATCAAAAGTCACCACATAGATGTAAGGTGTAGGGCCCACAAATAAAAAAAAGGGTAATTAACCACGCCACCCTCTAGAGAATGTCATTATTATAAGATCACCCCCTCTGGTATACCAAATTAGACTCAAACTCGCTATCGTCAATTGTTGTGACCGAATATACCTTATATGCTGATGTCAGTTATTATTTTTTTCTTAAAATATCAAAATGCCCTTACTAAGTGTGAAGTACCTAAAATACCCGTCTAATAAATCCCCATCCTCATCCAATACTTACTATACGCTAACCCTAAGGTTGTGTTTGGTAGTCAAGAGAAGAAAAGAAAAGAAAAAAGTACAAAAATTGTACTTTTTTCTTTGGGTAAAGAATTTTTCTTTGCACTTGGTATGTCTTCACCCATGAGAAGATTTACCTTTTCAAATTCAAAATTCCCTTGGGAATTGTGAAATTTTCTTTTGTTTTTCCAAAAATTTTCTTATAAAAAACACAAGAAAATATGAAAACATAATAACACAAAAAATGAATGATTACACAATGATTTCCTATGTATCTATCTCTCTCTTAAAATTTAATTTTTTTTAAATTTTTTTCTTTTCTTCTCTGGATAACCAAACATACATAATCTTTTTATTTTCTCACCATTTATTCTTTTTTTTTTTTTTTCTCCTATTGGCTACCAAACATTGCCTAAATCGATACCTTCACGTTCGGAATTGTTTGAAGCGCCGACAAACCTTTAGAGCACCGGCGATCCAAAATAGATTAGAGACTATAAAGCTCTCCAGAAAGTCTGCAGCTTCCTACACAAGTTATCTCCCATCTCTTCCTGTCTCTCTGTCGATTCTTGTGGACCTGTTGGTCTTTGCCTATTGATGCTGTCTTCTTCGGTTTCGCCATTAAAGCTGTCACGCTGTTTCGCACGGGGAATTTGTAAGTTGCCGTCACGGAAAAGTTGCAGTAAATTTCATCCCTTACCCATTAAAATCCTTTCAATCCTGCATTCTCTAACCAGACAGACAGGGGTTTGTTTTTCTTTCTCATGGAGGTGATGAAGAACACAAGCAAGCATTTTCTTGTCTCTGTAATTTCTCTGTTAGCTCTGTTATACATTCCACTGAGCGCATTCGTCATTTTAGACCCTCTTGATTTCTTGGCTTTGCAATCTATTTGTAAATCCCTAGATGATATGCCTGGCTGGATTTCTTTTCCTCATGGTACTTTACCTCCGATCCCTGTGACTTAGCTGGTGTATACTGTGAAGCTGTGCAGTCCTGAAAATCTTGGTCTGTGGTCCCCAAATTGGTGGTTGTTCATTGGGTTATCCTAGGACTTTAGGTATAAAAGGTGCTTTCAAGGAAGCTGTGGGTCAACATTGCTTTTCTTTTTGTCTGATCAGTATTAATGACTGCATTAAGGATGAGTTTATATAGATCATGTGTTTGTGTCGATTGAAATTACAGTTGCCCTATTGCCCTTGGTTTGATGATGGAGGTCGAATTTAATTCAGTAGCTGTGATTAGAGGGCTTACGTTACCTAATTTCCCGCTGACCAGGGAACCGATGAAAATCAGTAATTTCAGTTATTGTGCATACAAGAAATGTTTCAATGGCCGTATCGTTGTCATTCTTCATATATTATGTCCTCAGATGATTTAATGGGGGATATGAGGATATCTTTAGTCTCCTTAAGGTAATCTCTTTAAACCTGGGCGATCCCAGAGCTGGATCTCCTGGTCTCAGTTGTGGCCGTATCGACCCTGCAATCGGCAAGCTCTTGGCCACGGTGAATATTTGAACGTGAGTGGAGGTTAGCGACATAGCTACACTCACCTCTGTGCAGTGAAGGAGAACACCGCCGATGGTGGCACTGTGCCGAAAAGTGCGTCTTTCTCTCACTGTGCTCGCCTCTGCGCTTGATGGCTTCCTCAACCACTTCCTCAACTGCACGGTGAAGGTGACTAGAGGTAGGGTTGAAGGGGATTTGGTAAAAGCACGAGTTTTAGTCAATAGGTTATAATGGTCATTTTAATTCCTCATCTAACAGCTAGGGGTGTCAACCGGTCGGGCCGGTTCGGTTTCGGTCGGGCTTAATCGGGCTTGAAGACTTTCAAAGGCTACACCGTGTCCGCCCATTTAACTAATCGGGCTTGGTTATTGAGGGCATGGTACACTTTATATTCGGTCGGTCGGTCTCGGGTTATAATCGGGCCACCTTAATAGGGCTTTAATCGGGCCTTAACCGGGCTACGAACATGTTTAATGTTAAACGGGCTTTAACCGGTTTTTAAACGGGCCCTCTTTAAAATGTGCTATTATATTCCGGTCCACTTATGCAAGCCCAAAAAAATGACAATAAATCAATAAATGATACAAAATATAACCATTATTTAAAATGTGAACATGTCTTTACTTTTTAGTTTTTATTCTTTAATTTGAGGGGTAAAATAGGTATTCTACAATCATCAAAGGGTCGGGCCAAGTCGGTGCACAATAGGCCGGTCTCGGTCGGGCGTTATTTGGTCGGTCTCGGTCGGGCGCCCGACGGTTCAAGTAGCAAAACCGAGACCGACCATTTATAAACGGGCCGGGCTCAAGCCCGACACGTTTAATAAACGGTCCGGGCCGGGCCGGTCTTTAAACGTTCGGTCCCGATCGGTTTACCCGGTTCGGGCCACAAATTGACACCCCTACCCTCTGATCGTAGCTGGCCTTTCTATAGTATTGGTGCATTTTGGGACTTTTATAAGACTTTTGGGCATCTTAAGTTACTGTATAAATGTAGGGATTCTAACGTTACTATGCTATATTTACAAACCTTATGTAACCGAGACAGGGGAGTGAGTAGTAGTTTTTCTATGTAGATCTCTTTCTATGTAATGGTTTTTTTTTTTTTGGTTAATAAAAAAAAAAAATTTGGGATGATGCTGGTGGTTGAAGACCCTAAGGCCTAAGCTGTGACCGCGTGAAAAAGAAAGCGAAGCACGTACATCGTGAGGTTGTTAGGCCTAACGAGTGAACAGGAACACTCGACGTCACTCCTTCCCTTATCCCTCTCTCTTCCCCTTCCATTCCTTAATTGGAGTTGCTCCACGTCCTCTTTTTGTTTCGCCTATAAATCGACTAGAGAGTGAAAGGTGGAGAGACGGAGAAAGTGTGTGTGCGTGTCTCTGTGTGTGTGTGTGTGAGAGAGAGAGAGAGAGATAATGGAGGTAGAGAGGGTGCAACCTGTGGCTTCCCAGTCCATTCCAGAGAGTAGGAAAGAAACAACGGGGGGAGGGAGGGTGCAACCTGTGGCTTCCCTGTCCACTCCAGAGAGTAAGAGAGAAACAATAGGGGTAGAGAGAGTGCAAGCCATAGCTTCTCTCTCTATCCCTGCTGAGAGTATCCCTGTTGAGTTCATAAGACCAGAGACAGAGCAACCAGGAATTACAACCTATCATGGACCAGTCCCTGAAATCCCAACCATTGATTTAAGTGACCCAGATCAGAAGAAGTTGGTTCGTTTGATATCTGATGCTAGTAGAGAGTGGGGGTTCTTCGAAATTGTGAACCATGGGATACCCAGTGAAGTCTTTGAGAAGTTGCAGAAGGTAGGGAAAGAGTTTTTTGAGTTACCACAGGAAAAGAAGGAAGCTGTGGCTAGGAAACCTGAGTCCTCCAGTAGTGAAGGGTATGGGACCAACCTTACAAAAGGTGATGAGAAGAAGAGCTGGGTGGATTTCTTGTTCCATAACATCTGGCCTGCTTCATCTATCAACTATCAGTTTTGGCCAAAGAACCCACCTGCTTACAGGTTTGGATCTTCTCTCTCTCTCTCTAAAATACATTGTGATTGATGATGAAAGTTTCAATCCTCCCTGCTAACTTCATCTGATTTTTCATAATTTTTTTACAATATGTGCCGTTCATCCATCCTCCCATGCACAAGTCTTGCCAGGGCAGATCCTCTTAGGTTTTTCTTTTTTTTGAAATGGTACTCCAAGAAAGGGGGACATGTGCGATCCAACACTTGTCGCTTTTATTTTATATATGCCTTTCTTCACTATTGTAGAAATTGAAATGTATAGGTGAATGTATGTGCAGAAGATCCAAACTCAGGGGGAGAGAACTCTTGATATTTGAAAAATAAGGGTACAAGAAAATTCATTTTTGTTTTCTTCCAAGAAAAAAAAAAAAAAAATGAAGACGGGTGGAAATGTATCCTCCCACCAGCAGTCAATTTAGCAATTTTCTTTTTATTCTTTAGGTGAGAGAAGGGATCGATTACTATTTAAAAGCCATGGGAAGGAGAAAGTTTCCCTCACCCAGTCCATGGTTTTAAAAATCGGATCAGATCAGATTGATATCAGTTGAAATCGATATTGAGTCTCGTCCAATTTCAAACAACTTGTATGATTTAAGTGTAAAATGGTTTGAAAGACCGTTTCTGTTTAAGAAAAATAAAATAAAAAGTCAACTATTTGAATCGGTTTTGATTGAGACCGATCCGTAATATTAAATTCATGTCACCCTCGGTGTAGGAAATCAAAGATCATAATTATCTCTCTTGTGCAAAATTGTCCATATCCTTAGAGATAGACAATGATATTTGCACTATCGGTGAGGAGAAACTTCATCTTAAGAAGAATTTCAAATTATTTTCTTATCGGAGAAAGTTTTTTACCTCCCAAGATGAAAAAGAGAATCTCTTCATCTACAGTGATTTGATGTCTCCTCATCCAAGATTTTTTACCACCCAAAATCTTATTGGAGAAAGTTTTTTCCATTTATCGATTATCAACTTTATCATTTTTTATTTTAGGTCTTGTCTTTTAAAACATTGAAAATATTAAAATTCATCCTAAATTCATAGCACATCTTTTTTTCTTTTTCTTTTTTTAAATAAATGCCAAAGGCAATTCTTGGTCAAGTGGATTAAGGAAATCCTTTAACCATAATTAATTCTCTCTCATGACAATGACAATATTTTAAAATTTTCCTGTCACATATCAAATTTCAACTCGAATTAAAATTTATTTGATAAAATAGAGCTTTGAAATATTGAGACCATGATGAGTATACAATAATGGTCGTAATATACTAGGCATCAAGTTTTCTAATCTTGGCTATCGGATTGGGATAAGTCCCGGCCAATACCAATCAAATATCAATTTGAATCGGTCAAAATCGACCTTGGATCGAACAAATTTACTCTTGTTTATAAAAAAATATTTTTATTACTTTTTATCCTTAAGGTTTTACCAATGGATCGGTATGGGATTGGTCAAGACTCGGGATTAGTCCTGATTGATACCAATATATGGGAAACTTCACCGATTCCAGTCGATTTTTGAAACAATGGTAGGCATGCATGGATGTACGTATATACAGATGAATGTCAAAATTGGGATGGTATTTGATTAAATTAGATTTTTTTTATTTTGACCGGTAGTTAATCTACTTCAAACCCCAGTAATATGAGGTAGGACTGCTGGAATTAATGATAATATTCACTTTTCAAACTACTTAACATTTCATATATGGGGACGAATATATGCTCTGAAGTGCATATGATCTTTGCACCTAGGCATAGAGGGTGTGAGATGATTACCTTACCCCTCCGAATAGGTGCCTAAGCATAAAGTCTTATTGGCCGGGGTGCTGGTGGGGCCAGTCTCCTTGACATTTAACATATCCACATCATATATTTGTCCCAATAGAAAGGATGAAAAAAAATCCATCCTACCACTACTAATGTTAAATTGTATGTACAGAGAAGCCAACGAAGACTACGCTCAGCACTTGAAAGGTGTAGTGGATAAGCTGTTGACAATCCTTTCTGAAGGGATAGGACTTGAAGGGAACGTACTAAAAGACGCCGTGGGTGGAGAAGAATTGGAGTATCTTCTGAAGATCAACTGCTACCCACCTTGCGCTCGCCCTGATCTGATACTTGGTGTGCCGGCACATACCGATATGTCGGCCTTAACAGTTCTAGTTCCCAACGATGTCCCAGGACTCCAAGTCTTCAAAGATGACCGATGGTTTGATGCAAAGTATATCCCCAACGCTCTCGTCATCCACATTGGTGACCAGCTTGAGGTAATTTAATTCTCAAATAATAATAATAATAATAAAAAAGACCCTATGGCACTGACGCTCAGACTCAGGAATAGATAAAATGATCATCCCATCCCTAATGATGAAAAGCAGAAATCTTATCTCTGTTGACTCATCCCTTGCACTCCCATTGGTTCCCTCAATGGTGAATGATTGCTCTTAGATAAAGAACCACTTTTCATAATAACAATAATAATAAATGTTTCCTATGGGTTTAGGGGAAGCTATTGGTATTGGTATTGGTATTGGAATTGGTATCTGTCGACATCGATCCGCATGGATTGGTGGGTATCAATCAATTTTATCCTTTTTTTTTTTAAATACTTATTTTTTTACTATTTTACCCCTGAAATGATATAGATTATCGATCTGGATCGATCAGGGTTCGAAGATTGACCTCAACAAATACTGATCCAATATGACCGATACAAGACCGATACTTGAAACCATGTTGTAAATGGATAGATCAATGGAATGCACGAGAAACTATCAATAAGGGCAATCATTTCACCGACATGTGTTTGGGCACAAGCCACACTTCTCCATTGAAACCATTTTTTTCAATAATAATGATAATAATATTTTTTAAACCATCTTCGGTATAATTTATTTTTATAATTTATATATAAAAAATTATCTTTTGTGTCTAGATTATATAATGAAAAATAGATTTAATATGCGTAGAATAAATTATGTTATATCAATTAATGCAATTTTTTCCACCACCCAAAAATTTCTCCCCTACGTCCCCCATCAAGAAGAAGTGGGAGGTCAATAAAAAATCCGTGTGCCAATCAATAGGAATGACCGGTTGTTGGTGTGGTAGTTTGTGTTTTGGTGGGGCCCACTATAATGCAGACAGAGGAAAGAAGTCAATGGGTTTAGGATATAAAAGGTGACCAGTAGCCCATACCATAACCAATGTCAACAATCTGTTACCAAACTGTGGAAACTACCCTTAATTAATCCAGCACGTCATGTGGGGCTCATTTTTAAACCACAGACAACAAAACACTTCACCATGAGTTTTTGTCTTAATGTGTGAGTCTCTCGTCATTGTGGGCTCTGACAAGGATCATAATATATTCTATTTCACAAATAA
Source organism: Macadamia integrifolia (assembly GCF_013358625.1). Classification (NCBI taxonomy): domain Eukaryota; kingdom Viridiplantae; phylum Streptophyta; class Magnoliopsida; order Proteales; family Proteaceae; genus Macadamia; species Macadamia integrifolia. The sequence goes on along the minus strand of NW_024869516.1, from coordinate 3,170 downwards.
ATCGTTTTTTAACTTAAATTCATGATTATTAGTTCGGAATAATTTTACCATTGTGTTGAGGTACACCTTTTATTAATTCTTTTTTTTTTTTTATGGTTATTCAGGCCTAGTTCCGTGGGTTCATACTAACCGCACAAGTGCATGAACTAGGTCATACTGGAGTTGAATGAGTACCATTCAACTTTCACTGAAAAATAATGAAAAACATTAAACACCCCCTGTGTGAATGGTCCAAGGTGTGTTTAGCGAGAGTCGAACTTAGGATATCTGAGTTTACGGCTCGTACCAAGTTCGTTGCTCACCAACTGCACTACCCCAAGTTCGTTACCTTTTATTAAATCAACCCCCCTCCCCCTTTACGCTCATTACTATAATTGTCTGTGTTTTCAGATCTTAAGCAATGGCAAATACAAGAGTGTCTTGCATAGGACCACAGTGAACAAAGAGATGACAAGGATGTCATGGCCAGTGTTTTGCTCGCCACCTGCAGAGATGGTTATAGGTCCTCTTCCACAACTTGTTAATGAAGATAACCCTGCAAAGTACAAGACTAAGAAATACAAGGACTATCAATACTGCAAGCTCAACAAACTTCCACAGTAGAACTACTAAATAAAGGATTGAAAACAAGTGTGGTTAAATAAAGTAGTAGTCCCTTCTTTCCCTTTTCTTTGGGTTTGGTTATTTGTAATGTTGTCCTTGTCTTATATGGTTTTGTTAGCTTATTGGTCATGGTCATGAAAAGAACTTATAAATGAAAGGGGCCAAATAAAATTTTTTTGATAGTTAATTGGATGGTTAGGTTATTTTTTGTTGTTATTCTTATTTTATTTTATTTGTGTACTTGTGGAACTTGATTGTTTGGAATGAAAAGATGTGTATGTGAACATATGACAGTCCATGATTCCCCCACCTCTTATTCTTGGCAGTATGAGGGGAAAATAAAAACATAAAATTAACGATATTCAGTGTTAAAAAGAATGAAAATTAGGTATTATGTTCATATGGTTACCATTGCGGCATTTGTACGTTAAGAATATGATTTCAAAGGTCATATCATGAATATATTGAATTAGACCACTTGAGAATCTTGTAAGGATCATTATTAGATTTTGAGAAAAAGATTCTCTATGGTGGTACGTTTTGGTCTCAGACCATAGAGGTTGTTTTATTATAGTCGAATATTGTACATTGTGGTGTACCAATGGTTAATATCTCTTTGACTATATCGATGTGTTGGATTCGTAATGTTTATCCGTGAATAGAATAGATGTTCAATAAGAAATCTATTACCCGAATAGAACGAATATCTTGATAAAGATGTCTTATTATAATTGGATGAAAATTTTGAATTTGGTGGCATGTTTGATAAATAGTTGCAAAGGACTTGAATTATTAGTTATTAATAATTATATTTTAAATAAGTTTTTTGAAAATTGTTTTGTATCCAATAAATTAATAAGATTCTTTAAGTAAATCATTTTGACAAATTAGGGTAGAGAGAGTAATTAACTCCATATTCGTAAACCTCTTATGCGATATTGTTAAATGGAAGGACTAAATCGAAATTAAACTATTAGTTTGGGGTTTATACGTTATATTCAACATGAGTTGTACTTATGAATAATAGATATTTCTATTAACTAGATTGAGTTTGACTCGCGTAAGGATGCCTTAGTAGGATCACGCAATAGAATCTTACCACTTGGCATGTAGACTCTATAAATACTAGGGATACCAAGGTTTATAAATAAGAATTTTAAGTGATATCCAAGTAAGAGAAAGAGCTCTTCCACTGTTGTCTTGTTTAAACATAATACCCATTCAATCTTAGCATTGAATCTCTTATCCAAGTATTTTATTCCTTTGGAGAATTTTTGCTTGTGGCCCCTACTACCCTTTTCCTTTCTTCCCTTGGAAAAGTGGCCCCATTGCCCTTCCATCCCAGCCCCCCATTGGTTGAGTCACTTGCTCATGTAGGAAAGCTAGCATGTTATTGGTGAAGCCTAATCTCAATGTAATCCAGGAAGTCCTAGTGATTCTTCCCTATATTGTAATGTGTTAAAAACACTAAATATAAGGTTGATTTCATAAGGTACTGTGAGGGTTAGGGTTTTGTAATTTCTTCATTGGAATAATGAAAGCTATGGTTATCACTCGACCATGGACATAGTCTATCTTGAGTAAACCACATAGATCTATATGTTCTATCTACTGATCTCTTTTTTCGTTTTTCTTTTAAAAATTATTGTTCTGTTGCATTATTAATTCCTAATATAGCAGTGTGCCCAATCTCCACCTAATAAAATAATTATCTCATTATGAACATAAAAATCCCTTTAAATCTAACACACACCTCTAATTTCTTTATGAGGTCCCTCCAATGCAGATGTCTTCAAAAAGTTTAAAACAGAAAGGCTCTAAAAGGCAAACTTTTAAAGGTAGACTAGTAAAGCCTTTGTCTTGTCATAATACGAGTACTTGGGAACCTTATGGGGCCTATGGACATACATGCTAACCACCACCTGGTATATATGGTAATAGAGAGTAATGAAACTGTTCACCTTCACAAAATATCAAAAGCTACTACCCTCCATTCATTTTGTTCCTTCTATATTATCCTGTTCCAATTTATTTTTAAATAAATTCTTTTGTGGGACTCCTTGAAAGCTTTCAAAATGATTAGACCTCAGGTTGCAAAAGTTCAATAATAGACCATTTTAGTACCCTGCTCCTGGCTGTCCACAATAAAAAACTGAGAACTCAGGGTCCTCTCCATTAAAGCTGCTTGGGGGATTCTAAGCAAAATATTTTAGAAAAAAATAATTGAGTTGAAACAGACGAGGAGCAATAATCACTCTTTAACCTTTTATTATTGGATTTAAGAATTTTTCCGTAACTTACTCAAAGGACTAAAGTTGTCTTTGTACTCCATTAGAGAAAGGATCACCATATAATAACCATTTTTTTTCCTTTTTCTGGTAAGCACCGTCGATTCGAATTATATATGTTAACAAATGACCGGGTTTTTTTTCAGCCACAAAATTCATTCACCATGATGGATTCAAATATGAACTTACAGTATCTTGAGGATATTTTGGAGAACATATGAAAACCTAATATGGTTTGTGAACCCCAGGATGGAGTGGTTATACCTATTTGGAACTAAC
>NW_024869515.1:0-14696 GCF_013358625.1 Macadamia integrifolia | reverse complement strand
GATGCCAAAGGACTATGGGCAGACGAGTTGCACCACATTCTCTGGGCTTACCGCACTACTGAGAGGTTAGCTACCGGAGAAACACCCTTCATGTTAACATACGGCACCGAAGCTGTACTCCCAGTAGAGATAGGGGCTATTACCCATCGGATTTGGTACTACAACGAAGACGAAAACGACGGAGGGCTCCGGGTGAATCTAGACCTATTGGCAGAAACCAGAGAAGCTTCGCAAGAAAGGATCGCCGCCTATCAGCGGAGGGTCGCTAGGCACTACAACTCCAAAGTTCGGAAGAACGAGTTCAGGCAGGGTGACCTTGTCCTGAGAAGGGCGGAAGTGTCGGACCCAAGACATCAAGGTAAGCTAGATCCAAACTGGGAAGGTCCCTATAGAGTCTCGAGGGTAATACGACCAGGGTCCTATCACCTAGAGACTACGGGGGGAGTAAGGGTACCCCGATCGTGGAACTCCCATAATTTAAGAAAATTCCACTAGTAGTGAAGTGGCGGGCACGCACTCTTGCCATCTGTAAATTTTTCTGTCTGTAGTTCTTTGCAATTATTGCCCTTTTGAACCTTTAAGTTGTAATTCATCTTAAATTCCGTAAGATTTTATTCATGGATAATACGAGAGCTGGTTTACGGCAACTGAGACATTCTCCAGGCTGACAACCTTTAACCCTGCTGATCGGATGATTGAAGGTCCACACCTCGGTCGAGGCACAAACAAGGCTGGGATGACCTCGTCGAGTCCCCCCTTCGGTTGGAAGTTCGGCCAAAGCCGAACGGACCTGACCGAGGGTCCCTCCTTCGGTTGGGAGTTCGGCCAAAGCCGAACGGACCTGAGACCTGACTCGGGGTCGAAGGAATTTACCAAACAGACCCTTCGGCTGGAGCCGAGGGTACACACTTGGTGAATTGCTTGGTGATTGTCTGACTATCGAAGGGTCGACCTTCGGCGAAGACCTAGCATCTAACAGACCCTTCGGCTGGAGCCGAGGGTACACTTGGTGAATTGCTTGGTGATTGTCTGACTATTGAAGGGTCGACCTTCGGCGAAGACCTAGCATCTAACAGACCCTTCGGCTGGAGCCGAGGGTACACTTGGTGAATTGCTTGGTGATTGTCTGACTATCGAAGGGTCGACCTTCGGCTAAGACCTACCATCTAATAGACCCTTCGGCTGGAGCCGAGGGTTCACACTTTACGAATTGCCTGGTAATTCTATCAAAGGGTCCACCTTCGGCCAAGTCCCAGATCCATACGTCTGACAAACCCTTCGGCTGGAGCCGAGAGGGAAAACACTTGGAAAAAATTGTTAGTGATCGCAGGGTCTGCCTTCGTCTGACTTACAAACAGGTCGGCCCTCGGCCAAGTCTCGGGGCCATGCGCCTAAGAAGGTCAACTAGGGTTACGGCTCTTTGCACCTATTTACGAATAAAAGACAACGTTAAAGGGACAGAAGAGATGGAAAAAGACTGATGCATTCATAAAGCCCGAAGGCAAAGATTACATTAAAAGCCCGAAGGCTAATTACACAAGGCATAATGCCCGCAACCACAAGAAGCCCGAAGGCTGGTTACATAACAAGAAGGGGGGTAGTCTGTGCTGAGGCCCGAGGCGACCTCAAGGAGCGTCCGTCGGGTTCGCTGCCTCGTCTTCGGCTGGGAGAGCCTCCTGGTCTGAACCTCCATGGCCGGGGGTCGGAGGGACTTCTCTATGCAGCTGGACCTCGCCTTCCTCGCTGCAGCCTCCACCATCAGCGTCGGCAACCTCAGTGGCCGATGGAGCCGCCTCCACATCGTCGTCCTCGAAGATGAGGCCGCTGTCCTCGAAGGAGACCCCGGGGTAACGCCCGAGGACCCAATCTCGGACCTCGATAGCGCCCATTGTGTACCCCGGGGCGATGGCGTTCTTGATCTCCTCCCTGAAGTCCTCGGAGGACCGATACTTCTCGACCCCTTGGGCCTCGGCTTCCTGAATGCGGGCCCTCACCTGTGCCTTTAGCTCCGAGAGCTTCCAATCGCACTCTTGACACTCGAAGGCTAGATCCTTCTCCAAGTGCTCCACCTTCTCGAGGAGGAGGGTGCGCTCGTTGTCTAGGGAGGCCCTCTCCCTCTCGGTGACCTCAAGGTCTCGGCACATGGCCTTGGCTCGAGCCGCCAGCTGACCCATCTGATTCTGAGCCTGCACAAAATACCGAAGGTCAGAATGCAAAAAAAAAATATACAAGTAAAAGAGGGCAGGGGGACCGAAGCTTACCCCCGCCATGAAGATGCATGCGGAGGTGATCAGTGCCGCCGTCCCTTGCTTCTAGGCCTCGGTGGTATCTCGGGGTAGACTCCCCTTCATCACCAACTCTCTGGCGACCCGTCCGACGGCCAGAGTGTCGTCTTCCTTCACCGACCATTGGGGGACGAACCCCACCTCAGCCCTTGTCGTAGCGACCCTCGGGCCTCGGGAGACAGCAGCAGGGGAGGGGTCTTGAGCAGGCCCGTCTCTGCCAGGGGCCGCAAGGGCCTGAACATCCTAGGCACTCGACCCCTCTACTCTGGGCCTCTTCTTTGGGGTCTCGGAGGACGGCCCTTTCTTTTTCTTCCTCTTAGGCCTCGGCTGTTGTGAGGCGTCACGTGCCTTGGCCTCCTTGATCTTCGCCTGCCTCACCGCGGTGGTGGCCTTAGCCTCGGCTCTGGTAACTTGCACTGCAAGAAGAAGCAAGGGGATTAGCATGAGGAACCGACACTCGAAGGAAGCAGAGGGGGGCTAGCCTAACTCACCCGGGCTAAGCCCGAACTTGAAGAGGATGGCGTCGGACTTGAGGCAGTCGGCCTCGACTGGAGAACAGCCTTCTTACCGCCTCGCCATTGCCAACGACTCCGCGTCTGCCCCGAATAGGGCAGGGGCGGAGTTCACATCCCTAAGGTCCGGGATATCCCAGACCGTGCCGAAGGGCACCCCCTCGGTCGACTTCACGAAGAAATACTTTTCCTTCCATCCGTGGATGGAAGTCGGGTAACCCTTCAGTAGCCGAAGGTCCTTTCGGGGGCAGAAATAGTACCAACAAGTAAGCCCCTTGCAGGCCTGAAGAAGGAAACAATTAATGAAGAGAGGAAGGGAGAGGGGCCTCTTGTGCCGAACAAAGGAGATGACGAAGCTTAACGCTTGTCGCCACCCGTTCGGCGTTAGCTGGGTCGGGCATACCCCATAGTGCCAAAACACTTTGGTAAAGAAGGGGTGGAGGGGCAGCCGAAGACCGGCCTTGAAGGCCTCCTTATACAAGCATAGCTCCTCGGAGTTCCGATAGCTGGCTCGGTCAGAAGGTCTGGGCAGACGAAGCTCGAAAGCATCCGAAACACCGAAGGAGGCCCTCAGCTCCTCCAGTTCTGGTTCGTCCATCGTAGAGACAATGTTGAGGGCCTCCACTTCCAGGGGCTCCTGGGTCTGGGCTCGGGCATCGAGCACCCTCTCCCTGAACCCCTCACCGTTGGAGCCACCCTTGGACCTCGACGGTGAGGCCGCGGACGATGAGTCGCGGGAGGAGGGAGAGTCGGTGGAATCCAAGGACATCCCTCGGACTTCCCCAGGACTCCTATACCTACGTTTTGGCCTTGACCTCTCGCGGGACGATGGGCTGTAGCCCGACGAGGAAGACATCACTTACTTGCGGGTGTTGCTAAACTAAGGGAAGACGAAGACGAAGGCTCAAAGGGAATCCGAGGCCAAAGGTGAGCTCTCCAAAGGGAAAAGAAAAATGCCCCACAAATGGCGATATGACTTCCCGATCATTAATGACACTGCCACGTCAGGATACAAAGCCTCGAGGTTTGCGCCCGAACGGACCTAGCAGACGGTCTCACCTTTGGTGGGGAGTTTGGCCAAAGCCGAACGGACCTGACCGAGGGTCCCTCCTTCGGTTGGGAGTTCGGCCAAAGCCGAACGGACCTAACCGAGGGTCCCTCCTTCGGTTGGGGAATTCGACCAAAGCCGAACGAACCTGACCGAGGGTCCCTCCTTCAGTTGGGAGTTCGGCCAAAGCCGAACAGACCTGATCGAGGGCCCCTCCTTCGGTTAGGAGTTCGGCCAAAGCCGAACGAACCTGACCGAGGGCCCCTCCTTCGGTTGGGAGTTCTGCCAAAGCCGAACGGACCTGACCGAGGGTCCCACCTTCGGCAGGGGGTTCGGCCAAAGCCGAACGGACCTGACCGAGGGTCCCTCCCTCGGTTGGGAGTTCGGCCAAAGCCGAACGGACCTGACTGAGGGTCCCTCCTTCGGTTGGGAGGCCGAACAGACCTGACCGAGGGTCCCTCCTTTGGTTGGGGAATTCGGCCAAAGCCGAACGGACCTGACCGAGGGTCCCTTCTTTGGTTGGGAGTTTGGCCAAAGCCGAACGGACCTGACCGAGGGCCCGTCCTTCGGTTGGGAGTTCGGTCAAAGCCGAACGGACCTGACCGAGGGTCCCACCTTTGGCAAGGGGCTCGATAAAGCCGAATGGACCTGACCGAGGGTCCCTCCTTCGGTTGGGAGTTTGGCCAAAGACGAACGGACCTGACCGAGGGCCCCACCTTCGGTAGGGAGTTCGGCCAAAGCCGAACGGACCTGACCGAGGGTCCCTCCTTCGGTTGGGAGTTCGGCCAAAGCCGAACAGACCTGACCGAGGGCCCCCTCCTTCGGTTGGGGAGTTCGACCAAAGCCTAACGGACCTGACCGAGGGTCCCACCTTTGGCAGGGGGCTCGGTAAAGCCGAACGGACCTGACCGAGGGTCCCTCCTTCGGTTGGGGAGTTCAGCCAAAGCCGAACGGACCTGACCTAGGGTCCCACCTTCGGCAGGGGGCTCTGTAAGGCCGATCCGAAGCGACCGAAGGTCTTTCTCTCGGTCGACCCCAAGCCTCGGTCACTAGTAATGCCAAGACCGAAGGAACAAGTCAACCAAAGAAGAAGATGTTGGTTACTCTCACAGGAAGAAGCTCCTAGTGGAAGTAAGGGGGCTCCTGATATAGCCAAACTGACCCCTCGGTGGGGGCAATGACACGTGTCGCCTCTGAGACACGTGTCCTCCGCCAGACGAAGGTTCCAAGAAACCACTCACGCTCAAGCACGCTCAATCACCGAGGCACGCTCGCAAAATCACGCAGGATCACATCGTCTGCATGAGGGGAATATTCCCCCTAGAAGGTTGGACGTATTCGAGTGGGACTCTAAGAGGGAAGAAGGGGGAAAAACCCTAAACCCTAAGAGCTATATAAGAAGGTACGGAAGAAAGGGGGAGGTAAGTTCTGATACCCTCACCATTACTCCCTTATTGAACTGTGTGGCCGACCCTGACTTGAGCGTCGGAGGACTAACCCCGGATAGAGTTCCAGGCCTCCGTCGTCTGTGTTTGTGTAGGTTCGACTAGCGGGGTATTTTTGGCAGCAACAATAATCTATAATAATTAGGGTTATGCATTTAAATGGTGGTGATATGTTTTGGAATAGTTCTAAACAGTACTTTTTCTCTCTTTTTTCATTACAGTAGTGGAATATATGGCTATTAGATATTAGCCATACTTAATTAAAAAAAGTTCTTGATTGAACAATACAGTATTCTAAATTTGTGAAACTATTTATTGTCTAAATATGTGATAATGAGAAAGTTTTATACTTGAATAAGAACTTCAAATTGCATCAAGTAGAAAGGTCAATCCAAGCAACTGATGAAATTAGCTAAAAAAAGTAATCTCTCAAATCTCTTTATAAGGGATTGATGTAAGAGATGTACATGGTGAGACCAAGTGATATAACTTGATGGCTTTGATGTACAAGTCAGAATTAGTTAGAACTATTTTCATCATTATAACCATATTTATATGAAAGTTATATAAATTAATGTACATGATTTAATAACGAGCCTTGGTAAGTCCTTAAGTTTTAACCTAAAAATGTTCACAATTAAGGACGGGACCAGACATTTCCTGTAAATCTCATCACATTATGTGTACTAAAGAATGAAGATTTCAAGATACTAGTGTGCATACATTGAGTACATCAAATTGGATCATACGAGAATTTTCAGTATGTGTTACAATCTGTTGATTTGAAACAAAATTCTCGTGAGTAGTGTACAGTCGGTCCTTGAACCTGAGGGGTCTTTATCAATGCAATTACACATTGAGAGTTTTAGCACACTAGTAGCTGATGTCTCCTGACCACACATCGATGTATTATATTTGTAGTGTTTTGCTGAATTAAAAGAGATACCAAACATGGAATCCACTACCCTTATTAGGAGAATATCAAAAAGAGAGAATGTTTATAATTTATTGGACATAAATTCGCTATCGGTGGTATTTTTATAATTTGTTTATAAAATTTTCAAAATTAATATTATTTATTAATATTTATTTTCACAAACAATTTTAAAAATTGTTTTCTTTGGTCCATTTAGAATTACAGAATCTCTAAAAAGTTTTTCTATAAACTGGTGATATAAGAGTATACACATGTTCTATAGTCTATAATGTGATATTGTATTGTGGAGGGACTGATGCGTAATATTCTACTTAAATTAGATATTGATTGTTACATCTAATTGGCATCATGTGTGTTAGTTAATCCTATATTATGAATTAGCATACTAGGTGGAATCCCAATGAGATCCTACCCTTTCTTATAAGTTCAACCCTTATGTACACTTTAATGGTCATGAAATATTTTTTGTGATCTCATATTAGGTGGACTTTTGAGGTAGTCTTTGAGTTTCTCTAACTCCTTCCTCAAGGCTCAATAGTCATTGGTGCGGTGTCTGATGTTCTTATAGAAATGGCAATACCTTTTTGGGTTGTGCTCCTCCAGTTTTGACAATATGGGCATCGGCCAGTAAATGATATTTTTGTCTTTAATATTGAGTAGCACCTTTGATCTTGTTCTCTCCAACTGGGGGAGCAATGGGTTTTCTAGACTTTATGCTCGGGTTCTCTTTGAATCACACTTGTCCTCCTAGGGGACATCGTCGTCCTCTTCTTTTCCTTAGGTGGTTGGGCAATCACCTTTTGTGTTGTCATGTTCTCGTCTATCGTTACGTACTTTTGAAAATGTTGTAACAAGTCATACATATTTACGGGGTACTTCTTGGATAAGGACTTGACAAATTCCTCATGGCATACTTTACGATAGAGTGTGCTAAAGGCCACTCCATAGTGGCCTCTGTGAAGCGTGTGATGTAGTCTCGGAGTGACTCATGCCAACCTTGCCTCACACCAAATAAGCCAACAAAATATTTCTGTTGTCAAATGCTTCTTTGGAACTTGGTGATGAAGGCACTTCCCAACTCATCATAGTTATGGATGGGTCGAGGCCTTAAGGTCGAATACCACGTCACTGCTGCCACTTGAATGAGGCTGGGAAAACTTGGTATATCACCACATCTTAGTCGCCTTGGATGGACATTATAGAATTGTAGTGACGAAGGTGCTCGACAAGGTCGGTTGTTCTGTCATATAGGACAAAGGCCAGTGTTTTGAACTTCTTAGGAGGTCCACCTTCATCAGCTTGTTTAACAAGAAGTTATGTGTAGGGATGGCCGGAACTCCAACAGCTGACTTTTTTATGTTGCTAACTTTCTCATCTAACTTGCCAATACAACGCTCGAGACTTGTCTCCCTCTTGGGATGAGCGACTTTAGAACCAGTGGCTTTAGACCAAGCAACATCAAACCAAGCGGCTCCAGTGCCTTGGGATCCCTCAAGGGATCAATATATCTCATGTCTAGTCTCCTCCCTCCTATAGCGTTAATGATCACTAACCTCAAGGTGAACAACCTCATTCCTTCGAGGTCTCTCGAGTCTGAAGGGAGTCGCATTGTCGGGGATCCTCTTCTCTCCCTTGATGTTGCTAATGAATGCCATGCTCTCAAGTGGGGACTCAAGGGGACTTGTATCCCAAACAGCTTCCTCTCCTGAATAGGCTAGTCCTCACTAGCAGATCAATCCTTCTTGGCTTTTCCTCTATAGGTGGATCGGTTCTATAAGTGGGTCTTCAGGTCCAGGATGTGGATCTCCTAGCTAACCAGCGTGGGTCCTTACTTCTATAGTTCAGACTCCTCTGGTCTCACCTTCTGACTGTTTGTTGATGATCCTTCACAGTCCAAAAGGTTAAGATGTTGTTGATCACTTCTGTTAGCAGGCCTATGCGACTTCCCTCATCTTTTTAGAGATCGATGCATGTTAGGTTCGAACCTTGCATGTTCATAGAACCCGTCTAACCTGCATTATTACAAACGGTCATTGATCTCGAATGTTGCACCCCATTGGCCTACACTGTGGTATCTAGTGGTCCTTTGGGTAAGGCTAATCCGAATTGACGGACGAGTCCCTAGAATATGTCATTGGTTTACAGCACTTGAAGTTGTAGGTCATGTATTTCAGCATAAGTGGCCAGTGCCTCAGGGTTCAATTTGGCAAATGGCGACGGCGGAGGTAGGGTTTTTCCTGCTAGTGAGACCTGAACTTTTGTCGGCTATCAGTCTCCCCTATACGGCTGGGATGAGCCCACATGTGAAGTTGGTGGAAGAGGATCTTCCCCAATGTGAGTTTTTTCTCCTTGCCATCCTTGACCAGTGGGAGGAGATATGGAATGTCCACTACGCAGTATCATTGCTCGAGTTGGTGGCTTGATCAGTAAATGTTTCCATAGACGGTAATAAACTTCTACGACAAGAAATCTTCATAGGCTTTTGGTACATCCTACAGAGAAAGAACAAACACGAGAGAATGAGCGTCAGACTGATCCGACAAGGACTCTCCAATGCCTAAGTAAGATCTCTCTACAAACAACAATTCTAGTAAAGAGTGAAAAAGTTTCGATCCCTTTGAGGGGGCTTACCTGTGTATTTATAGTTGAGGAATGGTGACAACAGTGAGTCCCAATTTGGTCTCCTAGTGCTAGAAAGGAATCCGAATATGGAAGAGTTATATTGGGAGAGTGAATCAAGGAGTTATCCCATTTATAGGATTTCTTCACATTCTACGTGTTTTGCGGGACCTCCTTCTTTTTAGGGAAAGATTGGAGTCCTTGTAGGTACATGTTTCCTGATTAAGATGGATTTGATCCTTGTTTGGTGATTACATGTTTAATGAGATTCGTATATCCTCATAGTTAACATGTCACACTAGTGGGATCCTACAAGCATCGAATGCCGAGCGACTCTAGGTCGGTAACTCGGTTACCAATGACTAAAAAGTAAGGGAAAAGAAGGACCCAATCCCACACCCACACCCATACCCGACCCCGATTCTGATCTTAGCCTCGGCCACGGTCTGGCTCGGAGTGCACGCACGATTCAAAAGCATCCCAGGAGTCCCCACACACACATGACAAGGGAGAGTACCTCTCCAAAGGGCTTGCACCCTTAAGATACAATCCTATATATATACCCAATGAAACTTTTACAAGTTTCCAATGTAGGACTAAACTTTAGCTCACATGCTTTTTACTTTTTACTAGTACCAAAGAGTTTGAGCACAAGGAAGAGACTTGTTGTTTTGAAACTTAAACTCCAACAATACCGCACAAGTTTCAAAATAACGAAAAAAGACTAGGAAAAGAATTACTTGGTATATTAAACATAATAGAATACATCGTTGTAGGTTTCTTGCGGACTTGAACCTACACTAGGTCTAATTATCTTCGCTACAGAGTATAGGTTAAGTCAAACTTATTGAATCGTTCCTCATCTGTGTGGCTGACAAGCTCATTATCCATATCCTATTAGTCGACTTAACGTGACATTCCTTAAAAAATTCAGACATTTTGACCTGCCCGATCCCCTATCTTGGTCTCATGGATGTTAAAAGAATTTACCTTAAGATTCTTATAGGTAGGTGACCTCATCTCCTACATCCACTTAAGTCAGCCCACAGTGTGCATCACAACTAACGCACCCCCACAGTTCATGAGTTTTGGCTTAATTAAGAGTTTATTACTCAACCTCCTTTTTGTGATGGTACTACGTTATTTTATTACCCCCATAGTTCTAGAATAAGCTAAATTAGTAGTACGTGACAGATCATTTGGTGATTTCGTTTTTACCCATTGAACCTACTTCAGGATTTAGACCTCTTCACATATGTTGAATATCCATCACTTGATCTATGAAACAGGCTTTAGGCTCATTCTCTTTGATAATTCATTAATTATCATTGTAGATAAAGGCTTTGTAAATATATCAGCAAGATTGATTTCTGATTTCACAAAATCAATAGCTATTGTTTCTTCACTTATATATTGCCTTACAAGATTGTGTTGTAAGCTTATATGTCTTCGCTTTCCATTGTATACTTTACTTTTTTTGCTTTAGCAATTGCAGCCTAATTATCACAATGAATAAATATAAAAGGAATTGGTTTTTTCCATAATGGTATACCTGCCATCAAGTTCCTTAGCCATTCAGCTTCAGTTCCTGATTTTTCTAAAGTAATAAATTCTGCTTTCATGGTGGATCCTGTCCTACATGATTGTTTTACTGATTTCTAAGAAATCACTTCACCTCCTAAAGTGAATACATATCTACTTGTTGCTAATGATTTATTTGTATCCGATATCCAATTAGCATCACAATAGCCTTCTAAGATAGCTGGATTTTAACTATAATCTATACCATAACTCATTGTACCATTTAAATATCTTAATAAACGTTCAATTACTTTCTAATGTTCTTTACTTGGGTTATGAGTATGTTGATTTAACTGTCCAACTACTAAGGCTATATCAGGTCTAGTACAATTATGAAACTGAACCAATGATTTGAGAATATCTCTTTTGTAAAACTGGTTCACCCTGATTCTTTTGTAAATGACATCCAATTTTCAAAGGTGTTTTAATTGGTTTTCTTTCAAAGTAACCATATTTTTTAAGTAGACTTTCTACATAGTGGGCCTGAGATAATACTATCTCATTATTCTTATTTATAACTTTTATACCAAGAATTACATCTACTTCACCCATATCTTTAGTATCAAAGTTAGACATCAAGAGTTTTGTAGCAATGGCTAAATTTGTACCAAAAATTAACATATCATCTACATATAGAATTATAAATACACCTGCTTCATTTACATGAAATCCATTTGTGATAAGTACATTATCAAGCTTTTTATGCCTTTGTTTTGGAGTTTGTTTCAGTCCATATAAAGATTTGACTAGTTTACAAACTTTTTATTCTTGTCCTAATACAATACATCCTTCTGATTGTTTAATATAAATTTCTTCCTCTAAATCTCCATTTAGAATAGCAGTTTTTACATCTGTTTGATATAAAAACTAAATTATATATGGAAGCTAAGCTAACATAGTTCTTATAGTTGTTATTCTAACCACAGGAGCAAAAGTATCAAAATAGTCATAATTTTTCTTTTGTTTAAATCTTTTGATTGACTACAAGTCTAGCTTTATATTTGTCAATAGTTTCATCAGGTTTTAATTTCTTTCGAAATATCCACTTAGTATCTAACCCTTTAGAACCTTGTGGTAAATCTACCAATTCCCAAGTATGATTTGCAATGATTGAATCTAGATCACTTTTGATTGCTTCTTTCCAAAAAATAACGTCTAAAGATGTAATTACTTCTTTATATGATAAAGGATCTTTATCAACAATATACACAAGCCAATCATCTGCTAGATATTTGGCTTTTTTTTTTGTCTTTTACCTCTTCCTAATTGATTTTCATCAAGGTTTTGAGGTAAAATATTGTCTATATTTGATATTCCATTATTCAAATCAGAATTATTATAACAAACATGATTATCAATCAAATTATATTTTAAGGGAAAAATATTCTCAAAAAATTCTGCCTCTCTTGATTATATTATATCATTTTCTTCTAACATATCCTTTATGGTTTTTATAACTAAAAACTTGTACACAAAACTATGGACAGCATAGCCAATAAAAACACAATCAATAGTTTTAGGCCCTAATTTCCTCTTTTTAGGTTCTAGTATTGCAACTTTTTCCAAATAGCTCTATATCCTTAAATATTTGAAATTAGGTTTTCTCTTAAACCATAACTCTTATGGTAATAAACCTGTCTTTTTACAAGGTACTCTATTTGAAATATAACAAGCAGCTTGAATTGCTTCTCCCCACATGTCATCAGGTAATCCTGAATTTATTAGTAAGTAGTTCATCATTTCTTTCAGAGTTCTATTTTTCCTTTCAGCAACTTCATTAGATTCTGGTTGATAAGGGGTTGTAGTTTCATGTATTATACCATTTTCTTCACAAAATTTTGAAAGGCTATAATATTCAGAACCTCTATAAATTCTTAATTTTTAAATTTTTCTCCGTAACTAATTTTTTACCTCAGTTTTAAAAATTATAAAAGCATTTCCTACTTCATCTTTAGTCTGAAGTAAGTAAATCATAGTAAATCTAGAATAATCATCAATGAAAGTTACTTCATATTTATTACCACCTCTAGATTCAGTAGATTTAAAGTCACATAGATCACTATGTATTAAATTAAGAAGTTCACTATGTCTTTCAACTGACCTATGAGGTTTTTTAGTAAACTTTGCTTTAACACAAATAGGACATTTGTGTAAAGGTTTTTGAAAGTTAGAATTAATTAAACCCATTTTACACATTTTTGAAATGTAAGAAAAATTGCAATGACCTATTCTATCATGCCATGTATTATAAGTGTCAGCCAAATAAACCGAAGGACTACTAAGTTTTTCATTCATAATTTCAGAAATGCTGATTACAAAGAGGCCTTCATTGAGGTAACATTTTTCAATAAAAACATCATTCTTAAGAATAACAACTTTGTCATAATCAAAAGACATCTTCATTCCTGCCTTGATAAGAAGAGGACCAAAAACTAAGTTGCGGCGAATTTCTGGAACATGGAACACATTGGTCAAGATGAGTTTCTTCCCTAAAGTGAGCTTTAAAATGATATCACATTTACCAATGACGCTTGAAGTTTATGAATTGCCCATACTTTATCACCAGTATTGATGGTAGTATACTTGTAAAGGAACTCCGGTCTCCACAAATATGTCTAGTAGCACCAGTATCAATGATATAGTCGGTTGGTTTTTCTACCATATTCACTTCAGTAACCATTGCTGACAAAATATTTTCTTCAATCAGATTTTCCTTCACCTTTTCAGATTTCAAAAACTTCTTGTTGCGACAATCCTTCTTGAAATGTCTCGGTTTTCCACAAGCAAAATAGATAACCTTTGGTTTCTTGAAGTTTTTGTCCTTCCTCACTTGAAGTGTTCTCTTGAATGAACCTTATTTCTTAGTCTCAATAAGATTAGCTTTGAGTATTGTATATCCAAGGGATTTTTCTCCTTTATCTTTAGCCTTGTTCCTCTCCTCACTTTTAATTCTGATAACCACTTGTTCAAACGTCCATTCCTTCCTCTTGTGTTTCATGTTTAATTTAAATGTATTCCAAGAGAATGGAAGTTTCTCAAGTAGTGATCCAGTCACAAATGCATCGGGCAATATAATATTCTCCTTAGACAAATCTCCAACTAATATTTGGAATTTATCTATTTGGGAAGAAATATTTTCACCATCTTGCATTTGAAAATTAAGGAAATTAGCTACCACATACTTTCTTTGTCCTGCATCATCAAGTGTGTATTTGGTACACAATGCCTTCCAAATCATGGATGCATAGTCCAAGGAATGATACACACTGTAAAGATTATTGGAGAGTGCATTAAGAATACTATTCTTACATTGAAAATCTGCTTGTGCCCAAGCAATCCTCTTTGCATCCAAAACTAGATCCTCACTTGCACCTGGTATTGGTTCAAATAATGCAAAAGCCACTCCCAATTGGGTGAGAGCAAAGAACATCATTTGCTTCCACCGTTTAAAGTTTTCTCCATCAAACTGAGCGATATTATCAAATTCAGAATTGATTATCAGTTTTTCCATTCCAAGTTGAATAGAATTTGCAACATTAGTTGCCCCAGGAGTAGTTTGAGAAGCAGTAAATCCAGTAGTTGGCAGTATTTCACTGGCAGGAAGACCTTCAGTTGATCTGCCCTTATCAATAACCTCAATGGGTATTTCTTTGTCAACCATATCTAACACAAAGAAATTTTAAAACCTTAAGATTGTTGTTCTCAGAATATTAAAGAGGCAATGTTAGATTTTCTGAAATGAATGTAAATGTTATACTAACCTTTAAGATGTAGTCCTTGTATTGAGTATAGCAATTGAAGCAACAGAAAGTTCCGTTCGCAGGTACAGTAGGGTGAAGTTGTATATACTTTCCTTAAGGTGTTAAAGAGCCCCTGATTTGTGCATGAAGGGTCGACCTGCTCTTTACCTCCAAGATAAAATCACCCTCAAATCACAAAGGTAGCACTCCTAATGTGATTAAGAAAGGGAGTCCGTAAGCTATACTAAGCAACTTAAAGAGAAGGAAGAGAGAAAAGGAAACAGTATAAAATACAGTACAACATGGGTTTAGAAGACAGACATTCTCTCTGGATTTTTTGTATGAAAAAACTAATACATGTAGGCATGGGTATTTATAGGCCCAAACGTACATGTACGTGTACAGATGTACCTATACGTCTACAGGTATGTGTCCCTTCATACACAAGGTGTATCTGTTCTCTATAGGTGTCAGTGTATGTACCTGTTTACTATGAGTGTACCTCTATACATGCATGCATGTACAGGCA
>NW_024869514.1:0-14734 GCF_013358625.1 Macadamia integrifolia | reverse complement strand
TCTTCATCATCACTGTTAGTGTAGACACCGAATTTTGTCACCCCCCGGCAATGATGACAATATGAAGAATTACACACTGGATGTTATATACTTGGAGAAATTTTGAACTTAGGGTAGAAAATGACCATTTTACCCCTATGCACTTTTAATGAAAAATATCTTCAAAATTGGATATCGACATTGTGGATTAGTGTTGTTTGTTCCCTCAAGTTGGACACCATACTTTGATGCAAGAACAATGCAAATCGGTCATCAATTCCCCCTTTTTCTACATGATTTGGGTCTCTATTTTATGCATATTTTCATTAGGGTTTCCACTCGAGACTGCATTTGTGTCTCACATCAATGGATAGTGCTTAATATGAGCTTTCCAATGATATATTATACGTCGAATTCCAACTAACAGTTTTAAAGATATGACTTTCCGAAGTTAACCAAAAATTAAGGTTTAGATCCTCTTTCAAACAACCATTTTTTTGACAAACCTCTTTTTTTTAGTCCCACATTGGAAACCAAAGAGAGGTCTCCCCATTCCTTTGGCTATAAATATAGCCTTTCACCTCTTTCAAAAGGGAAAGGAGAAAATTTGGGCGAAGGAATATGGCCCCATGAAGGATTTTGCTAATTCCCTCTCTCTAAATAAAGATTCCCTCCAAGTATAAAATTTTGAATGTGTAATCCTTCCTTGAGCCGGGAGATCTAATCATGTTCGGTTCGATTTGGATCTTGGAGTACAAAGGTTATCTCCCCTTATTTCTTGATTAAAGCTAAGTTCAAGGTATTTTTCTTCTCCCAATGGCAATTTAAAACTAGTTTAACTAATAGATTCGGTTCTAATTTATTGGTTCATTTAAGTTAATTAGGTTCAATTAGTTTCAATTGGGTTCAATGTGTTTTATTAGATATGAATTGGTTTATTCCAATTCAATTAGGGTTATTTAGGTTTAATTAGTTTTTTTAGATTAAATAAGTTTTAATTTGGTTTAATTTGGTTTATTAAATGTGAATTGGTTTATTCCGGTCCAATTGGGTTCATTTTGTTTTAATTGGGTTCAACATAGTTTGATTTGGGTCATTAGGTCCAATCTTTTGGTTTTGCTAATTTGGTTTTTCTTATTTTAATTCGGTTTGTTTTCTATTACTGTAATATTTTGGTTTAATTAATTAGTTTTATTTGTGGCTTAATATACTCACTTAATTAGTGGGTTTGATTTGATTTATTTTTGGTTTTTTGTTCTTTAGACATGGACCCTTAGATTAGGATCTCAATCCCTAATCTCTTCTCCCATCTCTTCTTCCTTTCTTTCTTCTTTTTCCCTGTAGCAGAAAATCAGCCGCCCCCTCCATTCTTCCTCCTTGGCCGACCCTTTCTTCTTCCTCCTCCTCTTCTTCTCCTTCTCTTCTTTCCTTGCCACCATTGGAACCTTTAAACAACAGCCACCGAACCTCCTTCTTCACTTCTTCTTCTCTTCTCTATTCTTCTTCTTCTTCTTCTTCTTCTTCTTCTTCTTCTATTTTTCTTCTATGCTGCTGCAACTACTAAATAGCAGCCACCACCTACAACTTTCTCATTCTTCTTCTTCTTCTTCTTCTTCTTCTTCTTCTTCTTCTTCTTCACCGTCTTCTTCTACTTCTTTCCTTCCTCCAAAATCTGCAGCAACCATTGGTGATATAAACCAGTAGCAAAAAAAATATTATTCTCACCTTCATTTTCTCCTAGTCCGAACCTGAAACCCTCTCTTTTCCATTTCCAAAACCTGCAATTCAACCACCACCTTCTCTTCTTGTCTTCACCAAATCTGGAACTAGCTCTCTCCCTAATTGGGTCAGAATTCTGGAAACACTTGTTTCATCTTATTGAAAGACCTTGAATATTGATTATTCTTTAACATAGCTCCTTCTCTTGAAGAGTTGTAGGTGGCTTTAATGTTTTCTATAATGGCCACAACTACAGGCTATCCCTTGTTCTAGATTTTGAGTAGATAGAATATTTAGTTTTGATTTCTAGTTTCAGTTTTAGAGTTTGAATAAGACACTTTCTTTGACATAGACCACCCATTTTCAAACATTCTTTGTTCTAAGTTTCCTCTCAAGCATCCCTTTTTCAAATTCCCCTAATTTTAGGCATTAAAATCAAATGATTTCTTTTTTTTTTTTTCTTTTTTCTTTCTTAATAACATATGGGATGTAGTTTAGGATGTAGGTTTAGTGTGGATGTGGCTGGGCCTCTTCAACCGGTTCGTAGCATTAGGTTTGTTTCTTGGGTTTTCGGGTTGATAAAATGAACTCGTTTCAGTCCATTTCTTTTTATCTCAAATAGTGGGTCCCTTTAGAATTAATTGTGTGTTTAATTTAGATTCGGATATCTTGCCATATTGATAATCATTAGATTTAGATAGGTTAGTCAATGTCATGTTTGCCATGCTTCGTGTTTATTAACATGTTTTTGATACTTGATGATTTGGGTTTTTTCTTGTTTAAATCAATTCATTTTTCTCATGCATGTAGGTCAATTAGTATTCATATTTTATCCACTTCTCACTCATATCACCACATGGGACATTTACAACCATTGTATATTTAACATAATAGATAGGTTCCATTTACTTAAATTGAGGTAGTTAATTAAATAATTATTTTAATATTTAATTAAACAAAGTCTTAACTCATTAGATTGATTAGGGTTCACAATGCATTTAATTGACTCTTAAAATTTGGTTTTAATTGTTTAAATTGTTAGATTAATTAGGTTTTCTAAAACTTCCATCTGGAATAGTTAGATTTGGGTAGCTTTCACCATCCAATTCAAGTTTTTGTCTTTCTTTAAAAACTTTTTTACCCATTAGATTAATAGATTAATTAGGATTGCAATAATTCATTTTATAAATTATTAGGGATTATGATTAATCATTTAATTAATCCAATTTAAGATTTCATAAATTCATTAATCATCCATCTAGGTTAGGCTCAATTACTTGAGTTAGTTTAATTTAGGGTTTCATAAGTTGTTCAACTAATCCTAGGTCTAGGCATATTTAATTAGCTTAATCTAATACATATAACACATTAATTAAAATAATTTAGGATTTTTAATTTTTAATTTGCATAATCATTTCATTATTTGCATCATAACCTGGCTAGCATAACATAGACATATGATTTAGGGTTTCACACATGTCATTACTTAGATACCTAGTTTAGGGTTTCCAGTGACCTAGATTTAGGACTAGTTAGTAGGGTACAAACAAACTTTAGTCAAACAAAAAGAGACCGGCCTTAAGGCCGGGCAGACTGGGTGCCTAACACCTTCTTATTCTGTCACTTGGCACTTGCCCAGAATCCTAGTATGTATCAACCTTATCCATCGATTCATTAGTCTCTTCCCTTTAATTGGGGGAGAATTTATGGGTCCTAGACCCTTTCTAGGTGGTGACTCCCTTTTACCCATATCGTGTATCCCCCTCTTGGCATTTGATGACCAGGGGATACTATCTTATTAGGGTCGAACCTTAGCATGTGTCCACATGCACTACGTGCCATATAGCGATCTGCGGAGGTCCATGGCACCTACAATGGCGACTCCACTGGGGACGTCAGACTCTTGATTGACCATTGTTTGTATAACTTTGTTTATACCTTATTGTTTGTGTATTGACATGTTATTTTTCACTTTTCATCACTTGCATACACTTCTTGCATTGAGCATAGTTTGCCTTACCCTTATTCACCCCCGTGGTGTAGCTGTCAGGTCCCTCACATATGTTTGGGCCGCCCCCAGTTACATCACACCCCTTGATACCTTGCCATTTAGGCCTAGAATACTGAACTTATCGGCAACGGTGTTACCTTGCATGCTTGAGGGAGATCACACACATTAAGGTGTGCCCAAAAAGACGCTATTGGTCAACACTCTGAGATCGATCTACTTGATCTATTTCCCTATTGGTATGTCAAAGGGACCATGTGCCTTTGATTCATTCCGTGTATACGGGTGATAGGTATATCGGTCCTGTCAAGGGTAGCCTTGCCGGTCCTAAACCTAGCCAACATGCATCATATACTTGGACATAGAACCAATGACTAAGATCAACACAACTAATGTAATATTATTTACGGTTCATGTTAGAACCCATTGTAGTCATTTCTACCCATCTCAAACTACCGTTCACCAACGGAAGGATACAATTAGATACCAAGCCCTTCTCAACTAAGAATGAGATCCCAATAATTCTATGAAGACCATTCCTGGCTATCAGTAATGCATTAATTAATTGTCGGAATGGTTTCCTAAGGTTATATTTTGGCAACCAAACTGTTAAGTTTAAAATATTTAGGATAGGCAAGCAACCACATATGGATGAAAAGATCAATATGCTTGAGAATTTTCTAGATTTTTCTGATGATTTAATTACCAACTTTAATATTGATTTTGATTTAGAATTCCAAGAGTATATGGATGAGTTAGATGATGATAGTGAAAATTTCTTTTCTGAAGTCTTGAGCCTTCACACACCTGTGGAACCCTTAGGACCCATTTCCAATTCCATTCCCAAACCTTCTATAGTTGAGCCCCCTAAGCTAGATCTTAAGGTGTTGCTATCAAATTTGAGGTATGCTTTCCTAGGGCCTGACCAGATTCCTCTTGACCATGAAGTTCTCCTGTATCCAAACGCTCGTAGTATTTAGAGCGTACGGATCGAAAGATTTCCATAGGGTTGGTATTGACATCAATGGCTCGAAGTTGGACCAGTCTTGATTCATCATCCTCTGTATCAATCCTTATGTGGATTGGGGAGGTGTGCTCTTTGATCTGTTCCCCTATGGCCAATGCGGTTAATGCTTTGAAAATATCACTTGTAACCTCTTTAATTACCTCTGAATTGTCTTTTAAAGATATAGTAGACTAAATTAGACAAGTGGGATCACTCTCCTCATCTTCCCCTAATGCATTCACTGACCTTGTTGATGAAGTCATCTTTAGGGAGTCTGGTAGCATAAGCATATCCTTCCAATTGTACCCATCCATCCATCCTTCTTTTGGATTACATACTGAACCCTGAGAATGGAATTGGTATGAGGCTGATGAGGGATACGAAGTGGGATAGTATGAAGATGATGTAATGTGAGAGGTAAGATATGAAGATTGGGGGTGATAGGATGAGAAAATTCCTTCTTCTTGATGGTAGGGGGAAGGTTGATGATATGGCAGAGGCTGATAATATGGTGAAGGTGGGAGGTATGGTGGAAGTAATATGGTATAGTGGATTCTTCTGTTGATGAGGAAGGATGAATGGTAGGAGTCTGATCTTCTGATTCTTCTTCTGATGATTCTCCTCTTTTGGGGGTCCTCATGACTCTGGCCCTTTGATTCATGATTTTCCTATAAGTACTGGCATTCATGTGATTCTTCCGAGCTCTGGCTACAATGAGTTAAGTGGGATCACTCTCTGTGGCTTCTTCATCTAGATTGTTCACATGATCGGGGGAGTGGATTAGTATTGACATTGGGAGGTTTCACATGATTGGGAAGTGGATTGGTATTGATATTGGGAGGTTGCATCACCTTACCCTCAATGGTTCCGTTGTCTACCAAGTCTTGAATTGTATTTTTGCAAACCCAAGCATCTTTCAGTGTTATCCCCCTTCTGAGTGCGGTAAGCACAATATTCATGATCCCTATACTAGAGGAGGGTTACTGATCACTCTTGGAGCCACTGCCCCTAGTAATCCTTATTTCTTTAATTTCTCATACACTGCTGCCATGAGCATTCCCAAATCAGAAAACTGCCTTCTTGGATGAGGGGCCTTCTGAGAGGGTGCATCTGCTTGTATTACAAATGGCTGTGAAGAAATGGCTAGTGAGACTGACTTCTGAACTGCACTCAACACGTTAGTTTTCAAACCCTTTCCATGTCCGACTCAGGTGTTCTTCCTTGCATCTTAGGAGGATCCTTGATATTGAGCTTCCCTTAGGCTTCTGTTTTCCACACATGTGCCGGTGGCTATTAGGGCATCAAAAGATTGTAAATATTGATAGTAGAGGTCATCATGATAAGGCTTTGATAAGTTCTCTATCAACATCTCCACTTGCTCTACTTCTGAAGGCCGATCTACCATTTTGGCTGCCTTATCCCTAAACCTCATCAAGAAGGTGGTGAATCCTTCTCTAGGTTGTTGCCTTAACATCTCAAGCTCTCATCACTTCACATCCACTTTAGTGTTATATGAATATTACTTAGTGGAGGCTTTCACCACTGTCACCCAATTTTGAGTTTGGGAAGACTCTAACTGTGTGAGCCACAGTTAACATGAAGGCTTGCCCCATCTGGTTATTTGCAAGTTGCCATGACTTGATAATGCTGAGAAATACTTTGAGATGAGCCTTAGGGTCCCTTGACCCGTCAAACCTGTCAGTCTTCCATTTGAATTTCTCGGGAATCCTTGCCCCAGAAAAGAAACTCATTTCATCAAAATCCACTACTTGACTTTTTGAGCCTTTTCC
This sequence comes from Macadamia integrifolia, assembly GCF_013358625.1. Classification (NCBI taxonomy): domain Eukaryota; kingdom Viridiplantae; phylum Streptophyta; class Magnoliopsida; order Proteales; family Proteaceae; genus Macadamia; species Macadamia integrifolia. The sequence goes on along the minus strand of NW_024869514.1, from coordinate 8,232 downwards.
TGCTCGAATCATATTCTCCAACTTCTCTAATTGCTCTTTGAGTTTCCTTTCTTTCTCCATCTCTGGTGACTCCATTCGGATGTGTGTGGCAAACACCTCTTCCTCATCTTCAATCACTACCCTAGGAGGAGGGACCCTAGAATAGGCCTCCCGTTGACCATTTGGACGGGTAGGTGAGGCTCCTTTTTGACCGATTGGCCTGATTTGCTCTGGTTCTCCTAAGTCAACTTGGGAAGAATTCTCGCGATGACCCATAGCTCCATTCTATTCCAAATCTCCTGTAGCCAGTGCCAGCTCTGTCCTAGGATTAGCTCTAGGAGGGTTCTGGAGTGCATGCAATATCTGAGCTATCCCTCTCTTGACTTCAGCCATTTCTGTCTGCAAGTTCTCCACTGGACGAACCTAATCTTGTTCGGGTGATTCAGGATCATGTGGATCCATACTAACTAGGCTATACTCACTTGGTGGTGGGAAAACTCGAGGAGACGATGGAGGTGATACTGGACTTAGGCGAGTCAATCGATTACCTTGACGTGTCCAAAGGGACCATGGAAAATACTTGAGGTGTGGAATTATGCCTGAACCAAAAGTGGCATATTTTAGGATTTTTGAATTCCCAACCCCTTGTTCACACATTCACTAGATTAACAACCAATGATCCATCTAAAGTTAGTCCGCTTAATGATAGGGGGTGGATAGAGTTTGACGCCCTTGGTCCACCCAATGTCATAAACGGAAGATTCATATAAATGGCTTGTCGAGAATATTCCCATAAGACATTCCATGTAATAAAGTTATGCTTTCCTTGCTCTTTTTCCCACTAAGTGTCCTTCCTCCTGATTTTTTCGGAGCCTCTCGGAACTTTATGTGAATCTGATGGGATTGCCCCTGAGTCGCGTATTTGGACATTTTTCTAATGAGGAGGGACACCTTTTATCCAAAACCCACTTAGGAAAGCAATCCTTTATGACGGTAATATAATGCAGGCACATTCCTTTTCAAGACCACAAACAAGTTTTACAGTTAGCTTGTGGCGCTCCTAGCTTCTTCATCTATTTTCTGTATGATGCTGGGTATGCAGTGGATGCAATAGGACCGACAAAGCTTCCTTGGCAGGATCTATATACGTGAGGTACGTGATCCTTTTTATATACCTATAGGTACGAGATCAAGGGGGTGACTTCCTCGCCAATTATTCATGACTACATACGAGGTTAAGCAACTGGCCACGGGTTGGTGGAACCATGAGTGATTGTGTGCAAAAGTATAATGCTAGAATATCATCATTAGATCTCATAATGTCATAAAGTGCGTGGACCTCCTCGAGGGTGCTGGCACAATTATGAACATCCTTGCCGTTTAACAATAACCCACACCCTTATACAGGAAGTGGCTACCATTTGCTCTCAAAGTACTCTCCATGATATCCACTGACCTCCTCTAGGGTGCAGGCAAGACAGGGAGTCCCTCGCCAAATGATTTCAGTTCAAGCACGATGCATGATGCGGTTAGCGAATACAATTACAAACATGGGGTTAGCCAAATATGTTTTCAAACAAATATGGTAGTGAAAAATGTTCTTGCATTTAATGGTAGCATCTAGTGTCGGAAGCTTAACATTTACTCCTCAGTGGAGTCGCCACTGTGAGGGTAGGGGCCGAAGGATCGTTGACTTCATAAGTCGCTATTCCATCCTCTCTCCTCTCTCTTCTCTTTTCACGAGGGAGGATTGTCATCATGGGTGCTTAGCTTATGAGCCCCGCACCACCGTATCGCCATTCAGAGATACATGGAGGCCTATTTCGTAAGAGTGTAGAGTTTATCATTCTAGATAGGGGTTTGATAATAGTTCAATATGGGGATTAGGATCATACAAAAGGGTTTAAAGTCACCACCTAGGATTATGGGCCTAGGACCCGAGGGTGGGCCCAATTTTAGAGAAAATGGCCCAAAAGTTTGTCTGGTCCAGAGATTTAGGGTAAATTTCAGGTTACAGAATTGGGAAGGTGTTAGGCACCCAATCTGCCCAGTTCAATTGGTCTTCCTACTAAATGCTTAAGAACAAACATTTTTCACAATTATTCATATTCCATATGCATGGCTAAATTATCACACATATATACATTGACTGAATTTAAATGACTATGTGCACTAAAACAAAGTCTATATAAAGTCTACATGATGACAATTTGATTGAGAAATTGTACCTGAACTTAACCCCTATTTTGGGTCAAGAGGGGTGGGCCCTTGATTAGTACCGATTCGGACTGTCTTTCAAATTCTCCTGGCTTCGGGGAGGATGGTCTTAACCTCTAACTTCCTTTCTCGAGAGATTTTGATTGTGATGATATTCTTCGGGTAGAGTTTCAGCTCGGAACGGTTACTTTTAGATTTGGACTCGGACAGAGCTTCGGCTAGGGAAGGCTATTTTTGAATTTGGATTTGGGTAGAGCTTCATCTAGGGAAGGCTATTTCTTGATTTGGAATGAGGTGGCACTCCGATAGAGCTTCCGTTGGGGATAGGCTATTGGGGGGCTAGGTTGAGGTGGCACTCCGGCAGACCTTCCACTGGGGATAGGCTAGGGGAGGGCTAGGCTGAGGTGGCACTCTGATAGAGCTTCCGCTGGGGATAGGATAGGGGAGGGCTAGGCTGAGGTGGCAATCCCACAGAGCTTTCACTAGGAATGGCTAAATCTGGAAAGATTCCAAGAGCATTCGGATAGAGCTTCTGCTGGGAATGGCTATTTCTAAAATGATTCCAAGGGCACTCGGACAGAGCTTCAGCTGGGAATGGCTATTTCTAAAAAAAATGAATTGACCTACAAACTTGGATTGAAGATCTTCAAGATCTCGAAGGACACTTTGAAGATTAAAATAAAATTTTAGATCTTGACGAAGATTGCTCTGAAGACCCGAAGAACCTCAAAGGGGGTGGGGAGGGATTTGTACTTTCGGTAAGTTCAATAACACTCAAAAACATGCTTTTTTTGGAAAAAATGGATTGAAATACAAACTTGGGTTGAAGATCTTCAAGATCCTGAAGAAAACTTCGAAGATCCGAACAAAATTTTGAATCTTGACGAAGATCGCTCCGAAGACCTGAAGAAACTCAAAAGGGGGGGAAAAGGAGGAGAGAGGGCAGAGCTTCACTTCCTAAGTGGGATTGTGATTTTCGGTTCTATTTTTTCTAAAGGAGGGGGTATTTATAGTATTTTCGGTCTTAAGGGGAGGAGAGAGAATCCCTTTAACCACTGGACAAAAGGGGGTTTTGGATAAAATGGGTGAAAATGGTTTTTCAACCAATGGACAAAAACAAAAGGGGGTTTTTGAAAAAAATGGGAGGAGAGAGAAATTTTAGCCAATGGTTAAAAGTGGGTTTTTGGACAAATGGGAGGAGAGAGAAATTTTAACCAATGGGGGCAAAAAGTGGGATTTTGGACTAATAGGAGGTTGCGGCATAGGGTATGCCAGCGGAGTAGTGCATACATAGAAATGGGTGAAGAGGATATTTCTTCACCCACTGGGCCAGTGGAACGCAAATCTCAGCCTCCTAGAAGACAAGATAGCCCAGCTAAGTTCAAAAGAACCCACCTAGAAGACTAGATAGACCAGCCCGATTTGAAAGAACCCGCCTGGAAGACCAGACAGACCAGCTCGGTTTGAAAGAACCTGCCTAGAAGACCAGATAGCCTAACCTAATTCGAAAGAACCAGCCTAAAAGACCAGATAGCCCAATCCGATTCAAAAAAATCCGCCTAGAAGACTAGATAGCCTAGCCCGGTTCGAAAGAACCCACCTGGAGACCAAATTCTCTGAACTGGCACATGTAAAGCCCAGCTAAGGAATAATCAAAGATCAAAGAACTAACATTTTTTGCAGGATTAGAAGAGTAGCGGATTCCTTTCCTATGAGCCTAGGTAAGTCCTAAAACTCTAAAGTATTTGAGAGATATTATTTGTTGCATTTTCAACTCCATCATCAATGAGAAAAATGAGGGTAGTACATGCTCCGGGTGACAAAATGTGGTCGTTCTTTTCTTTTTTGGCAATGATGAAATGCGGATCTTGGACGCGACTTTCGACTTCTGATCAACAGAGATGATGATTGACCTAGAAAACCCAGAAACATTCCCCACCTATTTGAAAACCCTATGCGGGAGAGAAGAGGGTCCAAATTTGACATTTTATATATGAAGAAATCTGGTCAAGATGACCATACGGATGGATAGTACTCAAAAATATGATTTCGATGATATATGGCACGTCAAAATTGGACCGTTGGATCTCCCCTAATCTTCCCCAAAAAATTTCATTTTCTCGTACGTATGGTGCACACACTGGCAAGCCTGCTGGAAACCTGGAAAAATCCTCTACTTACCTAAGTACCCCAAATTCATCCCCTACCTGAAAACCCTGGAAACCCCCGCATAAGAGAGAAGAGGGTCAAAATTTGACTTTTTATATACGAAGGAATCTGGTCAAGATAACCATATGGATGGATAGTACTCAGAAATATGATTCTGACAATATATGGCACGTAAAAATTGGACTGTCAGATCTCCCATGTTCGTCGTTAGAAAATTCTATAATTTGCGCACGTGCGGCACTTAGGCCTGCTAGCACTCATGCTGCATGCACTGGCTAGTAGGCCATCCTGCACACATACTGCACGCATTGGCCTGCCAGCCAATAGCCCTGCATAGCCTTGTGCACACCCTTGTACAATCCAGCTGGTGCCCCCGCTGGCTGCTGCCAATGGCCCTGCCTATATAGCCCTTGCATAGCTGCTGCCCAGCCCATGCACAGCTACTATCCACCCGTGCATAGCTACTGCTCAGCCCGTGCACAGCTGCTGCCCGCCAGTGCATTGTGCCTACCCAGCCCATGCACATTGCTTACCCATCCATGCATCCGTGCCAATCATATCCCATGCATTCTCAACCCAACCTTGTGTGTTTCCATCGACGACTAGGATTTGCGTTCCACTGGCCCAATGGGTGAAGAAATTTCCTCTTCACTCATTTTCATGTATGCACTACTCCACTAGCATACCCGTCGCCCCAACCTCCTATTAGTCCAAAAACCCACTTTTTGCCCCCATTGGCCAAAATTTCTCTCTCCTCCCTTTTATCCAAAAACCTGCTTTTTGCCCATTGGCTAAAATTTTTCTCCTCTCGTTTGTCCAAAGTCTGCTTTTTAACCATTGGCTAAAATTTCTCTCACCTCCCATTTTTTCCAAAGCCCCCTTTTGTCCATTGGTTAAAAAACCTTTTTCACCTATTTGAATCCAAAACCCCCTTTTGTCCTGTGGTTAAAGGAATTCTTTCTCCTCGCCTTAAGCCTGGAAATACTATAAATACCCCCTCCTTTAGAAAAAATAGAACAAAAAATCACAACTCCACTTAGAAAGTAAAGCTCTACTCTCTCTCCTCCTTCCCTCCCCTTTTGAGTTTCTTCATGTCTTTGGAGCGATCTTTGGCAAGATCCAAAATTTTGTTTGGATCTTCGAAGTGTTCTTCGGGATCTTGAAGATCTTTAATCCAAGTTTATAATTCAATCCATTGTTTCCAAAAATAGCATGTTTTTTAGTGTTCTTGATCTTTACCGAAAGTAGAAATCCCACTCCCCTTAAGGTTCTTCAGTTCTTCAGAGCAATCTTTGTCAAGATTTGCAATTTTGTTCGGATCTTTGTAGTGTACTTCGAGATCTTGAAGATCTTTAATCCAAGTTTGTAGGTCAATCCATTTTTTTCAGAAATAGCCATTCCCAGCTGAACCTCTGTCCAAGTGCCCTTAGAATCTTTTCAGAAATAGCCATTCCCAGCAAAAGCTCTGTCTGAATGTTCTTAGAATCTTTCCAGAAATAGCCATTCTCAGCAGAAGATCTGCCGGATGGCCTCCTCAGCCTAGCCCTCCCCTAGTCTATCCCAATGGAAGCTTTGCCAGAGTACCACCTTAGCCTAGCCTTCCCATAGCCAATCCCCAGTGGAAGCTCTGTCAAAGTGCCACCTCATTCAAAGCCCAAAAATAGCCTTCCCTAGCTGAAGCTCTGCTCGATTCCAAATCCTGAAATAGCCTTCCCTAGCTGAAGCTCTGTCCAAATCCAAATCCAAAAGTAATCATTCCTAGCTGAAACTCTGCCCAAATATCATCATAATCAAAATCTCTCAAGAAATAAAATTAGAGGTCAAGACCATCTTCCCCTGAGCCAGGGGAATCCGAAAGACAGCCCGAACTGATACTAATCAGGGGCCCACCCCTCTTGACTCGAAACAGGGGTTAAGTTCAGGTATAGTTTCTCAACCGAATTGTCATCGTTTAGACTTGTTTTAGTGTACATAGTCATTTAAATTCAATCAATGTATATATGCGTGATAACTTAGCCATGCATGTGGAATAGGAATAATTGTAGAAAATGTTCGTTCTTAAGCATCTAGTAGGAAGACCGATTGAACCGGGTAGATTGGGTGCCTAACACCTTTCCAATTCTGTAACCTGACACTTACCCTAAATCTTTGGACCATACCAAATTTTGGGCCCTTTTCTTCAAAATTGGGCCCACCCTTGAGTCCTAGGCTCATAATCCTAGGTGGTGACTCCAAACCCTTTTGTATAATCCCGATCCCCGTATTGGACCATCATCAAATCCCCATCTAGAATGATGAACTTTACACTCTTACAAAATAGGCCTCCACGTATCTCCGAGTCTTCGAGTGGTGATACGATGGTATGGGGTCCGCGAGCGAAGCACTTATGATGCCACCCCTCCCTCATGAAAAGAAAAGAGAGAGGAGAGAGGATGGAATGGCAACTTGTGAAGTCATCAATCCTTCGGGCCCTACCCTCACAAGTGGAAGTAGCATTGACTGAATATGGGTTCTCTTCTAATAGCCCCACAACGCTGATCCGATCAACGAAATTGCCAACTCCCCGAGTGCCCTTGAAGAGGGAATGAGAAAAGAAGATAAGCCTCGTCTAGAGTCTGTAACATCCCACGGATCTGAAAAATCACATCAGTTCCTTTCTGATAAAGCCATGAGCTTAGGAGTTACATGAGCTCAAACCTAGGCCTTTCAGAGGAAGAAGCACTAATGCAAAGCAAAGAAGAGCACAAAGAATGATGATTTACATGTACTGTGCCCGAATTAACTGCAACAAGAAGGTCTGTGAAGGTGGTCAAAGATGTGACCAAGGCACCGGGATGGCATCCCTCAATAGGCTAGAAAATATGGACTTTATAAAAAGAGGATTGAGCAGTCTCCACCAATCTTCACCTCTTAGAAAGTTCAGCTTCCAAGAGCATGAGGTTGATCAGGTGGTATTTGTGAAGAAACAGGCACCTATACAAAAGAACCATTGCACTAATGAAGAAATAGCAGCAACCTTCCTGGAAGAAGAAAGAGGCTTGTCGCCACATCTGCTTGGTATATGGGGTTGAGGCGGTGCTACCTGTGGAAATCCTAGTACCATCACTAAAGGTGCTCCTTGATAATTAGTTACCAGAAGGAGAATGGGTGAAGGCCAAACACGATGAGCTCAACTTTCTTGATGATAGGTGAATGAAAGCTATGGACAACCTAAAGAAATATCAACTGAGAATGGTAAGGGCCTTCAACAAGAATCTGAAGCAGTTTGAGATTTAAAATGTAACCGCAAGTATACGGATCAGTGTAGCTACGGGTCGAACACAGGGAGAGCAGCCACTTTATTTTTTTATCTCTTTTAATAATGCGAAAGTAAAACGATTAATAGTTGTGATCTAATTCTAATTACCGTCCTAAACATATGTATCTAAAATAAGGTCCTAACCATTCGTCATCTAAGAATTTAAAGACGCAAGCCACGCAATTAAAATTAAATAAATAAATAACTGAAAATAAACAACCCACTCAATTAAAAAATAAAATAAAATAAATAAATAAAGGAAAAAAATGCTGAAATAAAAATAAAGTAAAAGAAAGGGGATAAAGCTAGAGAGAGACTCACAAGTAGGTTTCTCTACTTAGCCCGAGGGATGCATCATAATATGAGCTTCCCTACTTGACCAGAGAGTCACTCTTACAAGGGTTACTCTACTTGGCTTTAGGGAAAGGGAGACAATTAAAATAAAAGCAATAAATTGATGGTTCTATGGCTAGGAGGGCCAAAGCCAACACATACACTAGCCATGAACCTTGGGGGAGAGGGATAGCAATAATGTAACGACTGAAAATAAAAATCCTAAATTAAGAAAG
>NW_024869513.1:0-14808 GCF_013358625.1 Macadamia integrifolia | reverse complement strand
TTGTTATCTACTTCCCTTCCCTAGATATCAAAACAAAAAGAAAAATTAAAAAAGGAAAAAACTTAGCTGAGAGAAAGAGAGAGAGAGAGAGAGAGAGAGAGAGAGAGAGAGAGAGAGAGAATATGGCACAATGGCATGTTCACCAAGAACAAAAGTGAGGTTTGCGCATCGAACCATAGAACTATATCCATCCCATACAACATCCTTGAATTTGATTCATAAACAAGTTAATAAGCAACCCATCTTGAACAAATAAAGTTCTATATATATATATATATATTATAGTTGTCACAGCGTTTAAGAGACCCAAGGTGTTGCAGGGAGCCTAGAAAAAATGTTTGATGGGTCTCTCCTTCCATTTCATCGTGAACCACTTCTTCCTATCTATGCTGGCTTGAGTCTAATTTTCTTTCGCAGTTGTAACTAGCCTCTAGGTTTTTGAACAGGTAGTCAAAAATTTAAATTTGATCTATTTTCAAATCATTTAGAAGTATTCGTATATGGGAAATCACTATCTGAAGACTACCCGTATCAGATTATATCTATCTGAAATATAATCGGATACCAATTTGGATATACGGATATCTGACCAGATAATATCCGATCCATTTAACCATCCAATAATATATACATATATTGTAGTTTAATGTATCCATTGTGGATTGATATATTAATTCATGTTTTCAGTTTTAAATTACCCCTTAGCCCTACTACCGAGTTTTAAATTGCCCATTTTCAAAGATTCCTCATCTTCTTAGGGTTTCGACTTTTCTGTTGGTCTTTCTCTTAGTCGCTACTGTCTCATGGCGGCGGCAGAGGTTGAGTTCTATGGATAATGCTTCGTTGGTGACCGAGCATGGTGGTCGATGTTCAAATCGTCGAGTGGGATGTCTAGATCGAATTGATTCATCCTTTTTTTTTTTTGCTAGAAAGTCATTATATTAAAAAGGAAGAAAAAAGGAAGAAATTACAGAGCTACATCAAACTGAGAAAATAGAGTGGATCAAAATTAAAATCGATTCCCTGACCCCCACCTTCGGCATTGCCATCAGCAGGGGAAAGAGAATCCCACTAATCAAATCTATAGTTTGGTCTGCCATCAGCATCTCTTCTGATGAAATCCTTAATGTTGGCAGGAAAGTCAACATTTATGGCAGAAATCCCTGTCTTCGCCGCATCTCTAGCCAGGTAGTCGGCAATTGAGTTCGCTTCTCTGAAGTTGTGAGTTATTTTCCATGTGATACTCTCCAAATATGGCTGGAGGAATATCCATCTCTGCAAAGCAAACCATGGAATTTTATTTTGCTGGATAGAGATTGCAACAGCACTAGAATTTTGCTGGATAGAGATTGCAACAGCACTAGAATCCGTCTCTACCCACAGACATGGAATGCCCATCTCCCTAGCACGCATCAGCCCCACCATTAGGCCTTCGATTTCAGCTTCGAAGACTCCCGAGACACCCATAAAAATTTTGTAGGATCCAAGAACGCCTCCCCTGTGATCACGAAAAATTCCTCCTGCACCTGCACGACCTGGGTTCCCCCTTGAGCTTCCATCAAAATTCAATTTAATCCAATTTGCCTCGGGTCTACACCAGAAAACCTCTAAAATTGCTTTTGGTGGAGATCGCTGAATCGGAATACCAAGCTTCCTGCAGCAAATGAGATCGGACATTGTCTTGACTTCACCTTTAGTGCTTGGCTTAGCAAACTGAATATCCTCTAGAATCATCTGCTTCAGGTATCTTGCCGGTCGTTCCTTGCCATCATGCCTTCTTATATTTCTTTCGCGCCAAATGTGATCAGCCACTGTTAGTAACCCCATGATCCATGCCTCTTTGCAGCAAACTGATTTCTGTTTTCTTCTCCACCATGTGAGGAAATCGGCCATGGTTCCAGCAGGCTGCCATTGCACATTGAAGCATCCACAAAAAAAGAGCCATATTTCTTCGGAGTAGGAGCATTGAAGGAAAATATGAGACGATGTCTCAGCCTCCACTCCACATAAGCTGCATTTAGAGACAAGGACTATGCCCCTCTTTTGAATAGCGTCATCTGTAGGAAGCTTGTCGTGCACCATTCTCCAACCAAAGATAGACACCCTGGGTTGCATCTTTTTACCCCAAATCAAAGAGAAAAATGGCACTTTCGGGTGACGAATCCTAATATCTTCCCAGGCAGAATTAGAATTGAAAATCCCATCAGATGATAGACTCCACAGGCACATATCTTCACAGGGATAAGATGGAATTTTAATGGTTCGAATTTTCTCAAAAATATCATGCAGCAAAGGGGAGATAACATTTGGCAATTTCCATTTAAAATTGTCAATGAAGTCACTGACCTTTCCCTTGCAGAGAAGACTCGACTCTCCCTCCAGTCCAACTAGCTCTAGGATGGATTTGCCGCCCAACCATTTATCTGACCAGAAATTTATGCTGTCCCCATTTCCAATCATCCAGGCTTCTTTGGTGGTCATGAAGTCCCACATCTTCCTAAAGCCTGGCCAAATCGATGAAGGCTTATAGGACTTTTTGAAGGAACCATCACCCCTCAAAAATCTCGCCCTTAAGAATTTGCATGCTAAGGAATTCTCATGCTTGACCCTCCAGACCATATTACAGAGCATGGCTTTGTTTATGTCTCTGAGCCTTCTCAGTCCCAAACCACCTTCATCCTTAGGCCTGCAACAAAGATCCCATCTGACTGATATTTTTTTTGCGGTATCAATCTCACCTGTCCAGATAAAATTTCTCATCCACCTCTCCATTATTGCAATAAGGGATGAAGGCCACCAATATACAGCTGAACTATGGTTCATCATTCCCAAGATCACTGAGCGGACCAATTCCACTCGTCCAGCCATGGACAAAATCTTCCCTTTCCATCCTGCTAGACGCCCTTTGACTTTATCCAGAATGGGGATAAGCGACTCCTTTTTCAGCCTTCCCTTAAAGATCTCGACCCCCAAATAGCGGGTGGGAAAGTTACAAATGGAGATACCAAGCTCTTCTGCAATGTCTTGCTTCCTAGAGGCAGGAACAGATCCCAAGAAAAGCTTGCTTTTGTCTAAATTTATTTTCTGGCCAGAGAAGCTTTGATATTTAGCGAGAAAATTATTGAGATTTTTAACATACCTGATGGAAGCATTAGAAAAGATAAAAACATCATCAGCAAAAAGAATATGTGTAGGGATAATCGCCCCACGAGGACCCGATTGAGCTTTAATGCTGTTATTGGCTAGGAGCTCAGATAAGCCTCTACAAAGAACCTCTTCAGCAATGATAAACAGCATAGGCGAGATTGGATCTCCTTGTCTCAGACCCTTCTCCACACCAAAGTATCCAACAGGGCCACCATTTAACAGAACTGAGATTCTGGCAGAAACAAGGATCTGATGGATCCAAGAGATCCATTTTTCCGAAAATCCAAATCTCCTCAGAACATGAAAAATAAAATTCCAAGAGATGGTGTCGAACGCCTTCTGGATATCAATTTTTAAACCCATACCTCCACCTCTTGTGGATGCAAACATCATGTTTGCCAGCTCCGAGGCAAGTGATATGTTGGAGTGAATGATCTTCCCTTTCTGGAAGGCCCCCTGCTCCTCAGAGATAATTTTTGGAAGAACACACAATAATCGCATAGCCAGAATCTTTGATATTATTTTGCATAAAAAATTTCCCATGCACAATGGCCTGAATTTGTCTAGGGATAGTGCTCCTTCAATTTTAGGAATCAAAACCAGGAAATTATTATTAATGCCGTAAGGCATGAACCCGGTTCTGAAAAACCATCTGATAGCATTGCACAAATCTGAAGATATGATGTCCCAACATGATTTATAAAAAGCTCCAGGAAATCCATCTGGACCAGGAGCACTATCTGGATCAAGATCCCACACCGCATTCTTAATCTCAGAGTCAGAGGGAATACCATCTAATCGACCTCTATCCCATTCTTCCAAAACATTAGGAATGCATTGCAATAAATCCATGTGATTGGTAAGGGGAGTACCTTTGTGAAAATGCTCATAACAACCCGCAACATATTCCTTGATCTGCTCTTTATCAGAGATCAGGGTCCCATCAACCATCTTCAGAGATTTAATGGAGTTCTTCATTCGCCGAATCTTCACTGAGATGTGAAAAAATTTTGAGCATCTATCTCCTTGATTCCTCCATCTAGAACGAGATTTTTCAGCCCATAATTTCTCATAATTTTGCAGGGCCTTCAGATATCTGGTCTTTGCATCAGCTTCTTTGGCATAAATTGAGTCATTTATCCCATCTCTGTCAATTTCAGTCTGGATCTCCTCCATGCATTTTTTTGCCTCCATCATCTCCAAATTAAAATTTGGAAAATTTTCTTTTGCCCAGGAGCGCAGGAAGACCTTCAATCTTTTTAATTTTTGAGCCATAACCATCATTGGCGATCCAGGAATGTCATTCACCCAGGAGGACTTAACTGCATTTAGATAAGCCTCATGGTCTGCCCAGAACCTCTGGAAGCGAAAAGGACAGTTTTTTGGTCTTTCAGAGCCTTCAGACACCACCAAAATGGGAGTATGGTCAGACGCCACTCTCTGCAAGACAAATTGGTGACATTCTTGAAAATAAGAAATCCAGGCCTCATTGCAAAAGCTTCGATCGAGCACTGCAGAGACATGTCCCCTTCTCCTGTTATTAGTCCATGTTAATTTCCTTCCCTGCGAAGGAACTTGAATTAGTGAACAAGTATCCACCATTGCGCCAAAATCTCCCGCTGACCCCAGGTTGAAAATTCCAGGCCCCCTTTTTTCAGAAGAGAGAAGGGTGGCATTGAAATCTCCAAAAATCATCCAAGGAGTAGTCAGCCCAGGATGGGTTGCCACCAAGTCGGTCCACAATTCTCTTCTAGCAGCTCTTAGGCATTTGGCATGCACTACAGATAAGATGAAAATTTCCTGAGCCCATTGCACAGAGACAGAGATTTGCTGCTCAGAAGACGATAGCACAACAGGCTTTGCTACACCTCTTCGCCAAATCAGCCATAGATTTGAGACTCCGCCTAGATGCTCGTTATGGATGAAATCAGGGTCAAAACCCAGCTTGTTGAAGAACAACGTAGGAAAGGCGTCAGAGGGAATCATAGGTTCGGCAATGCAAAGGAAATCAGGTCTTTTGTCCCTTAAAATATTCCTCAAAGCTAACCTTGCGGCAGCCTTCTTTATCCCTCTAATATTCCAATAGAGGGCTTTCATTTACTATTTTTTGATGAGGCAATACGGCCAGACTTTCGCAAGGTCTGCTCTGTATTGGTCAGGTGTTTCCCCTTTCCCTGTCTTCCAGGAACCAGATCCAAAGCCTCCCTTTCGCAGAGAGTTTTGTCTATCTGCTCTACCTCCTTATGATTAACCACCACCGTGCCACCATTAATCTCAAGAGGGTTGAATGACGAGATGACATTATTGTACCATTGCAGTGCTTGGCACTGACCAGTCTCATGTTGCTCGCCATGCCTAGACAGGGTCATCACCCGATCACCACTACCATGGTAAATGGAGCTTGAAGATTCCTTCTCTTGTATGGCCCTATGGGTGTTGTTCCCAGCCCCACAAGATGAAACAACATTTCTATAGGAACGTTGACCCATAAGAGACCCATTTCCACCAACCAACCCATTATCCGATCCATCCATAGAATCCGCCCCATCATCCAAGTCATTCTCCCCATCATCCAAGTAATTCGTGTCAGCTAGATTATTTCTTTCCAAATTCCCTTCTTCTTCTAATGGAAGGCATATTTGTATGTCTCCATTCAAATTATGCATAACTGATTTTCCATCAATGTTCCTTAAAATGTGCGAGTCAGACATGGAAGGAGATCGTTCCTTCGAAAGTAAGGAAAATCTTTCCAAGTTAGACGCACCAGCCATCGGATTCTGCTCATTCCGGCGGCCACTGTTCTCATTCCGGTGACCATTGCTCTGGACGCCTTCCTCTTCATGTACATAGGTCGCCCCTGGAATAGTCTCTTTGCGCTGCGACTCCTTCCTGGTCTCTGCGTCCATTCTCACTCTACATACATGGACAGAATGTCCCATTTTTTTGCAGAAACCACATCTGATCAAGGCATCTTCATAAATAATATTTTGTTTGAACCAGAATGTTTCGTTAGTTCCTGGTTGCCTTCGTTCTACCTGGATTTCTTCGAGTCTGGTACTCCAATCTCTACCTCAACCTGGACTCTCGCAAAAGTGCCCATTGCCGCAGATCGAGTTCGTCTGTCCAGTGCCACAGGTCTCCCTGATGCCTTGGCCATTGTTAGCAGAATCCTCTCGTGCCAGTATTCCAGTGGCAGGTCAGGAAATCTGATCCAAACCAACTTGGTTTTGACGTTCTTGGCATGAACATCAAAATCTGCCTTCCAAGGCTGGAATCTGATGATCTGCCCACAGACTCTTGTAAGACTTCGTCTCCACATGGCTGCCATGTCTCCTTCCCTTTCAAATTGTAAAAGAAAATACCCCTTCCCCATAGGAGCCATCTTCACTCCGCCTTTTAGATTCCAATTCTCCTTCGCCTCCTTTCGAATGTCATCCATTGAAAGGTATCTAAAGTTCATCCTCCCGATCAATGCAAACCTGAACCGTAGCAGTCTTTCCTCATAGGCATCTTGTGGGATTATGATCTTGGTGTAGGCTCCAGCGTGAATAGGATCAGGTAAAGTTCCCACTTCCGGCAAGGCATGACCCACCACAGTAGAGTAGGATCGTCGCACCTCCTCCCTATTTTCATCTGCATCCTTGACCCGATCAACCTCACCTCCCTCTACAGATCTAGAATCATTATTAGCAGAAGCCGATCTGGAATCCTTCCTTGGAAAATCTGGTTTCAGAAAATCAGTAATCAAAGCCTGTATACCACGATCCGGAGGCCAGCCATCCTTTGGCTCATGTCCGATTCTAGTATCATTACTCGACTCAGCCATCATCTTCCTCTTGCAACGAAAATTATTAAATAAAACGACGAAGGGTTCTCTACAGCCGAAGTTTTCTCAGGAGATTATATCTCTAGATCCATCTTGAATAAACTTATCTATTTTCTCCAAATTGGTGTTCTCAGGCGACGGTCGACGGTGATACCCCTGCTCTCCAATCTGTATTATCTCCAGCCCCGCGAGAGAACCTGCAAGTTGAGATCATAGCATCCGAAGTTCTCACGGCAGAGCAGATCAGATCAGATCAGAGAAGAGCAGAGCAGATCCGAGCAGAGACGGTTCTCACGGCAGAGCAGAGCAGATCCGAAGTTCACGGCAGAGCAGAGCAGATCAAAACATAAGGTACAGTCTGTGAGAGAGCAGAGCAGAGAAGGAGGGAGAGCAGATCCGAAGTTCTCACGGCGTGTGAAGTTCCAAAGAGCAGGTCTGAAGCTCTCACGGTGTCCGACGAGCAGGTCCGAGCAGATCCGAGCAGATCCGAGCAGATCTGAGCAGATCCGATCAGATCTGAAGTTCTCACGGCGTCCGAAGGGTGAGGGAGATTTCCGTCCTGAGCGCAATGGTTATACTACCTCCCTCCGAGAGATCCCCTTGCTTCTAAGCCCCTGTCAGAGAGAAAAAATAGAGAAAGAAGGACCTCCCGTTGATATGCTTACTGGTTCGAAGTTCTCCCACAGGTCGACACTTCCCTCGACGCCACCGGCCCCTTGGATTTCGTCCTCCTTCCTCTTGTCGGCCCGGTCCTCTGTTGCAGTCCAGCCCTCGCTGATTTCTCTGGATCGACGCTGAGAACTCTAGCAGTTCCCCGATCAAGAAAAGTAATTCTCTTAGCCTGTGCTTGGTAGCTAAGAAAAGAAAAGTAATTCTCTTTATGCTTGGCATGTCTTGAATCAGAAGAAGATTCTTTATTGAATTTCAAAATTCATTTTGAGAATAATAAAATTTTCTTTTATTGCTAAAAAAAAATCTTGCCAAAAACACAAGAAAATACAAGAACTTTTTTTTCTTTCCTTCTTAACCAAACTTGTATATTTTTTTTTTTCTCACCAATTTATTTTTTTTCTTTTCTTCTCTTGGCTACCAAACACAGCCTTATTGTTCTTTGTGTTCTTTGATCTTATATTGGATGGCTTTTCTTGCACTGTTTTCTGTACTACTTGAGTACATCTCTCTCGATTCCCATAGAAATCAATCTGCAGTCGTTATCATCATTTCATACCGACAGATTTTCATAATCGGATAATATTCGAATATCAGATAAACTCCCAGAGATATGATTAGTTTTAACATTTCCATCGGATATCAAAGTGGATTTGAGTATGTCATTAAGTAGAGGGATTCGGATTGGGATAGTAATGAATCCGAATTGAATTCGTCCCTACTTGCCTCTCATAACGTCATCAACTAAGGCTTCATGTCTATCTTTGAAGAGCCCCTTCTTACATTTGTGCAGATAGCTTTATTTTTCTTGAAGAAGAGAATTAAATTAGGAGCGAAAGCCACTAGCCTCCTTTTGTTATCTTTCAAACTCCAGTTCAATAATCAGATATAAGAATTGGAAAGGCAAAGTTATGAAATAGGGAAAGAAAGCTCAATCAGATTCCATTGACATGATCTGATTTTTGATGAAATTAAAAAAAAAAAAAAAAAAAAAAAAAAAGGGGGGGGTGGTTAAAATCGTAATAATAGAATATTATGACCCTAATCAAATGTGTACTTTTGTTTCATACACTATGAAGAATTAAAAATGATGAGAAAGAGATATATTTTACATTCCTTATAAAATGTTAAAAGGCTTTCCTAAAACCCATTGAAAATTTTTCTTACCTATGAAAAAAAACATTCAAACTACCCCACAATATCCTATATAATTGGACCTCTTTCAATTTAAATACAATTACATGTAAAATTCATTTAATACTTAAATATGATAAAGTTCCTTTTTCGTAACCTAGAAAATGACAGTGCTTCTAAGAGAAAGTACAGTGAACCCCTATGCTGGCAGTGTGGGATGGACCCATGCCCCGTCGATGGGGACACATGAGGAGATGTTGCAAAATCATCAACAAGAACAGGGCAATGTCAAGGAGGATAGTATGATAGGAATTCCCAGGTTGCTATTATGGGGGATCATTTTCTTTTTCTCAAGGAAAAAAAAAAAGCATTTTGATAAATAAAATCCTAAGAATCTTTTCTCTTGCATCAATTCTTGTCCCCGTCAAATGGCAGTCTAGTTTTCAAAAGTAGGGGTCACACCAATGGATGTACACAAGGAAGCATCAATAGGAACATCATTTTCCATTTTATAAAGGACGGAGTGATCATTTCCCGCCCCTATGTGTCTTGGCACAACGATCATACTCTTCCAGAAACCATTTTCCGAAAAAACTCTCTTTCGCTCTCTCTCTCTCTCAAACAAATTCGTGCGTGCACACGTTCATATTCAAACAAGATTGGTCTACTAAAAAAATAAATATATATGATCTTCAACTTCCTTAATAGTACCTAGAGTTTAATTAATAAAGTTACTTCAATTGTTATTAATTTGCATCGTGTGCCAGGCAGACCCTTTACACGTGATCGCATTTGGGATTACTTCAATAAGGTTTACATGTGCCTTTGTGCACCTTTTCTGTACTCATGCAGCATTGACCAGGCCATGCTTAGGACTTGCTAGTAGAAGACTTGCATCATTTCCTCTTAGTCTCAAGTTACTGCTAATTGAAGACTTGCAGTGATATAGAGCGCGGAGTCATGTGAGGGACTGGGTTTGGGGTGTTGAGGTGTGGTTTTCCTTGTAACACCCATTAATTCAACTAGCTAGGCCAATTGATGAATGTAGATATATGATCCACCCAAAGAAGAAAAAATAGTGAAATCTATTATAACCAATGAAATCTTTTTTTCATTTGTGTACGTCATGGAAAAGATAAGAAAGATAATCAATTGAACCCTGCAAGAAGAGAGGAAAGATACACAATTGAACCACTTTAAGAGAATAAAAGCTATGTGAAAAAATAATTGAGAGAGGTAAATCAATCAGACCATTTTGGCCAATGAAAACTGTCTCTACATGTTATTAAAAAGAAAAGTAAAAAGAATCATAAAAGATTGTTACCTGGTCGCAGGGTTCTTGTGTCTTACTTGGTCAGTGGTTCTTATGTCCAAACATAGGAGTCCATGAAATTATCATCATGCCCCCCCACGAGATCAAAAATCTCATATATACATTAAACATGAGATTTTTGCCAATATATGCCAATACAGTCAATAAGATATATGCCAATACAGTCAATAAGAAAATCCCAAATAATTCATTAAACATGAAGCAACAACACATTGCTAGCATTTTCCCAACTGGATGGATCCACGATAAAAAAAAAAACACCTACAGGAAGAAAAAAAACTCATACACCTATTCTCAAAATTATGGTGGTTTTTCAAATCATTTCTTGAAAGGATGACATGGAGATTATCTCACTGCTATCATGAGATGAATTTCATAGTAGATTCATGGGCAAAGAAAGCTTCTAAGTTTCATGCTTCTAAATCTTAGTTATTTGCTCCTCCGTTCATTATGAAGACTTTAGATGGGACTTAGAAGAGAGACCTAGATATAGATTTCGTTGAATTGGTCTTGAGTAGTTTTCTTTTGGGTTGGGTTTTCTCCCAGCTAATGATAATGTAGAAGGAGGAGGGAAACTTACCATGTATTTTATTTCAGCATGCTTGGTTACAACTCGCAACCAAATGTTATTCAATCGTTGCATTAAATCCACCCAAAACAGGTAAAGTTGCAATAAGAAAATGTGGCTTAACAGAATCAGACGGTTAAAAAGAGAACCCATGCAAGATAAGAACCGGGATAGGAACCATTTTAATTTTTTTTTTAAATAAAAACTTACAATAATCATTTTTCACAATCAATCAATTAATGTTTTTAATCAGTACACATTTTTTTGCTTTGGATATACTATCCTACTAAGTGCTGCTAATTAATGACCAGCCTATTAGATGTTAGTAGGACCATGGACCACCTACCCTTACACACACCCACCCACCCACACACATGCATCAACACAGCTCTTACCAATGAGCATTTCTTGGAAAAATCATCCTCTTGTTTACCGAGAAAAGTTGTTGAAGTATCTAATTAATGATCATTACAGTCCCACCTCTGGTATATAGTCACAGACACTAAATCTTTCACTCTCCATTAATCATGGTAAAGTATACATATATGCACAGATATATAGAGAATATATTTTTTCAGATTTAACTTTAATGGTTTATCAATATGATAACCAGAATTATAATCACTCAAGAAATTCTAAAATCGTAAGAATTGTTGTAAAAATTCATTCAAATCATACATGATAACATTTGTAAAGGATGATAGATTACTTATCTAAATCATAAACAAATCGAGGTTGATGACCGCAACATCAAGCATCGTAAACAAAACCAAGAAATTGGTGTGATTTAGACTGTTAAATTGTAATCTCCTAATTAAGGTTTTTCTATATGAGGAAAGGCTTAAGCCAAAATTATGATTGCACAACTCTCATAATTATAATTGTAACCTATGATTCACAACTATATACAACGCATAGACTCTAATTTTTTTGTTGGAAACACATAGACTCTAAATAAGTAACACAATAACTTCACTTTTAATAACTAAATGTAATAACTTTCAACCCACTATAACCTATAATAATTGACCCATGTATTTTTTTTTTTTTTTTGTG
This sequence comes from Macadamia integrifolia, assembly GCF_013358625.1. Lineage (NCBI taxonomy): Eukaryota > Viridiplantae > Streptophyta > Magnoliopsida > Proteales > Proteaceae > Macadamia > Macadamia integrifolia. Next base: position 3,075 of record NW_024869513.1, on the reverse strand, counting down.
GAAAATGATTGACCCATGTAGAGACCCTATTGCATGTTGCATGGCTCATGCGTGGCTTTTGAGCTTGTTGGGTTCGTATCACTGATGGATACCAAAATCAATTTTACTTGAGAAAATTGCATTGCCACCCCCCGAACTTTGGTCCTTATTCAATGCCACCCCTTGGACTTTTTGAAACATCAAAGCCACCCCCTAAAAATTCAAAAAATTCCAAATCGATCCCTGCAGTTAGCCGACCGTGTTAAATGAATGAAAACCGGTTAGTTTTTTTTTTAATATACCCAAAATACCCCCACCTATTGTGAGAGGACAATATTGCTTTCTCTTTTATTTGCATCTTCTAAACCCATCTCCCATCTCTCATCTCACTCCTCTCACTCACTAGGTCGGACAAGAAGAAGATGACAACGGTACGGTAACCTGCAACTCGATCCATCCCTTCGGCGTGCAACTCTCTTCCCTCCGGCGTGCAATTCTCCCCCCTTCGGCATGCAAAGCTCTCCCCCCTCCGGCGTCCGAAGCTCTCTCCCAAGGTATGTAGGGTTCAACTTCTTCTTCTTCTTCTTGGGCATTTAGGGTTCTTCTTCTTTGGTTAATCTAGGGTTTATATCCTATGGAATACTGGTGATGGGGATTTAAAATTTTTCATCTAGGATTGATTAAGTAGTGTAATAGCATCTAAAAGATGCAATTTTCTCTTATATAAATGTATACATTTTTTTTTTTTAAACGTTCATCCGGCCAGATTGTTCATTTCATTCTGAATGGATTCATCCGATTTTTATTGTTTAATATTTGGTATAGTTCCTCTCGCTATTTCTGGTTAAATTTGGTTTACCGTTCCACCACAGGTTTCTGTACTTTTCTTGGCGCTAATTGTATCTCATGGAGTGCCAAGAAACAACCCACAGTTGTTCGCTCCAATACGGAAGCTGAGTATCGTGTGATGGCCACTACCACCGCAGAGTTGACTTGGCTGTCCTTCCTCCTTCGTGACATTGGCGTTCCCCAATCGAATCCTGCTATGCTATTTTACGATAATCTTAGTGCCTTGCATATGACTGTCAATCCCGTGTTTCATGCTCGTACAAAGCATGTTGAGCTTGACTATCACTTTGTTCGTGAGAAGGTGGCTCTTGGCTTGCTTGTTACGCGGTTTGTTCCCTCTCATCGTCAACTGGCTGGTGTCTTTACTAAACCTCTTGGTCACCGTGATTTCACAGCATTTGTATCAAACTAGGCGTGCGTGCTCGCCCACAGCTTAGTTTGCGGGGGGTGTTAGACAAGAGGCCTCATTGGAGCACCCATCGGGTGATCCATTACATCATAGGTCCACTGTAAAGGAAATTACATAATTGTTAGTGGCAGTATGTGTAATTATTAGTTTCTTCATGGTTGTAATCTAACTCTACGTGAGCATATATATATAATCTCTGATAATAGGGTTCCTCACGGTGGGTGAGAGAATTGTTCATCATCTCTAAAAGTTTTTCAGGTCGCACCATCATCATCATCATCACCCTTAGAAAGAGAGAAACAACTCTGGTTCCTCCTCTTATTGCTCCTGTTTGCCACTTCTCCTTCGGCTTCCAATTATGGTTTTCAACAAGAAGCAATGGATGAGGCTCTCCTTAAATGGAAGGCCAGCCTTTTTCGCTACCGTGTCCATAACAATTCCCAACTACTACTCCCTTCATGGACGATGATGATGATGATGGCAAACAGAAGCAGCAACATCGACCCATGCAAGTGGGAGGGAATTACTTGCAATGAGGCAAGAGGACTCATCACCATAATAAACCTCTCAAGTGTGGATTTACAAGGGACGCTCCATGACTTTACCTTCTCATCCTTTCCTAAACCTTCTCATCCTTTCCTAACCTCCTCCGTCTTGATCTCCATGATAACTCACTTTTTGGACCTATCCCACCATGCATTGCCAACCTTTCCCAACTGTCCAACCTCAATCTCTCCATCAATCACTTCTCTGGGAACATCCCATTTGAGATTTCCCTATTGATGAATCTTAGTGAGCTTGATTTCCACAACAACAATCTCACCGGCTCAATCCCTCCAGCTTTAGGCTCTATGAAGAACCTGAAAATTCTACATCTTGCTGAGAATCAACTTTCTGGTCCCATTCCCCTCGAAATTGGGAACCTTAGTAGCCTCACTGTGCTGAAAGTGTCTGAGAATTACTTCGTAAATGGTTCCATCCCTTCCACCGTCGGAAATTTGAGGAAGCTAAACATCATACACCTCCATAGAAACTCATTCTCTGGTTTCCATTCCTGTGGAAATTGGAAACATGACCAATCTTTATGAGCCATCATTGTGGAGTAACTTTTTGACAGGTTCTATCCCTCCAGAAATTGGAAACTTGAGATCTCTTACTGTACTTTTTTAGGGGTTCAATTATCTCAGTGGTTCAATACCTACTTCTTTTGGAAATTTGAGCAACCTAAACTTCATACACCTCTATTCAAATTTACTTTCTGGTTCCATTCCAACAGAATTCAGAAACATAACCAGTCTTCAGGAACTAGCTATCATTGGCAATTAACCTTTTGACAGGTACTATCCTATCCCTCTAGAAATTGCAAATTTGAGCAAGCTGAGCTTCATACACCTCTATACAAATTCACTCTCTGGTTCCATTCCTATTGAAATTGGAAACCTGACCAATCTTCATCACCTAAGTTTATTGGATAATAGTCTCAATAGTTCAATTCCAACTTCTTTTGGAAATTTGAGCAATCTGAAATCCATTTTCCTCGCTACAAATTCACTTTCTGGTTCCATTCCTATAGAAATTTGGAACTTAACCAATCTTTATAAGCTAGAATTATGGGAAAACCTTCTAAAACAGGTTTTTTCCCTCTAGAAATTGGAGGCTTGAGGTTTCTTACACTACTTGATTTGGGTAACAATAGTCTCAGTGGCTCACTTCATGCTTCTTTTGGAAATTTGACCAATCCAATTAGTATCTTCCTTCATTACAACCAATTCTCTGGTCAACTACCTCAGGAAATCAACAATCTTACAAAATTACAAAACTTGCATCTTGCATATAAT
>NW_024869512.1:5804-14822 GCF_013358625.1 Macadamia integrifolia | reverse complement strand
AAAAAAAAAAACTTCACTTACAAAGTTACAACAGCAGCCAACGGTCACAGAAAGAAAAAAAAAATCATACGCAGAAGGAACAAGCAGGGAGAAGAAAGAAGAAAAGAGAGAAAAAAAAAATTCACTTACAAAGTGCTGTCGAAGTGAAGTTTGTCGAAGGAGATATTGCCGGAGAAGGAGATGCCGGAGAAGGATATGCCGCCGAAGTCTGTCGAAGGCTGTCGAAGGAGAAGGAGATGCCGCTGAAGGCTGTCGAAGGCTCGCCGAAGGTTGTCGAAGGCCATCGAAGGAGAAGGAGATGCCGCCGACGGCTGTCGAAGGTTGTCGAAGGCTCACCGAAGGCTGTCGAAGGCTATTGAAGGAGAAGGAGATGCCACCGGATGTCGTCGGATGTCGCCGAAGTCTGTCGGAGGAGAAGAGAAGTCGCCGGAGGAATGATCGTCGCCTCGTCAGACGTTGGGGCTTGGGGTTTTGAGTTTTGGAGGCAAAGTGACTCTGAGAGAGAATGAGAGAGGCACGGTTTTGAACTTTTGATTGAGTTTGGTTTTTTTATTTTATTTAATTTTTTTATGGTAAGGGTTTTTAGTTTTTATATGATTTTTGATCCAATGCATCGTATGTGCATCAGATTTTATACACTTCCCAATAATAATATGTAATTTTAAATCTTTAAAAAAACAATTTTAAAATTTATTTTTTAAATATCCAACACATAAGGCAACCGCCTTGCACACTAAGGCGTTGTAAGGCGTCGCCTTGCACCCCTTTCAGCGCCTTAGTGTAAAAGGCGGTCGCCTTTCACACTACTCCTGAGTCGGCTGACTGCCTTACTTCTACGGGACCGCACCAGCGCCTTAAAAACTATGCTCTCTCCCTTTCTCACTCTTTAGTTTTAGTTCTTCTCTATTTTTGCTTTAATCACTTTTGTAATAGTTTTTTATGTCAATTAATGCAAGCACTCTTTTATTCTTATTCAGCCTTTTTATGTTTATGATTTATGCAATTGAGTTGTAATTTTTTAAGTTATAGTTCTAGGCTTAGATCTAGGTGACAAGATCACGAGCCGTGGAGCAATTTTTTTTCAAGTTCAAGAATTGATTCAAGTAAGTAGGCTTCTTCAGTAGTCTTCTCTCCCCCCTCTCATTCCCTCTTCTGACTACCCTTTCTTTCTTAATTTAGGATTTTTATTTTCAGTTGGTACATTATTGCTATCCCTTTCCCCCAAGGTTCATGGCTAGTGTATGTGTTGGCTTTGCCCCTCCTAGCCATAGAACCATCAATTTATTGCTTTTATTTTAATTATCTCCCTTTCCCTAAAGCCAAGTAGAGTAACCCTTGTAAGAGTGACTCTCTCGTCAAGTAGGGAAGCTCATATTATGATGCATCCCTCGGGCTAAGTAGAGAAACCTACTTGTGAGTCTCTCTAACTTTATCCCCTTTCTTTTACTTTATTTTTATTTCAGTATTTTTTTTCTTTTATTTTTTTTTTAATTGCGTGGGTTGTTTATTTTCAGTTATTTATTTATTTAATTTTAATTGTGTGGCTTGCGTCTTTAAATTCTTAGATGACGAATGGTTAGGACGTTAGTTTAGATACATATGTTCAGGACGGTAATTAGAATTAGATCACAACCATTAATCGGTTCACTTTCACATTATTAAAAGAAATAAAAAAATAAAGTGGCTGCTCTCCCTGTGTTCGATCCATAGCTACACTAATCCGTATGCTTGCGATTACATTTTAAATCTCAAACAAGTTTTTGGCACCGTTGCCGGGGAGACAGTTCCATGTTATTTTTCACTTTCTTTTGGTAAATCGGAGTGCTTTGTTTGCTTTGTTTTATATTTTTTCTTTTCTTTTATTGAATTCTTGAGAAGAACAAATTGCAATAATAGTTGTATCGGTGGAGGTTGCCATACCTCACAGTATGATAAAGACAGGTTTCGCCCTGTAGGAGTACCTTAGGAATTGACCTAAGTAACCCCGGATCCCTGCTGGTAAGCTCCCAACAAAAAGCCAAAAAAAAAAAATCAAAAAAATCAAAAAAATCAAAAAATCATTAAAAAAAAAAGTTTTGCTATCCATTCTTTTGTGCTTGTCTTACTTTAGTTGTGGGTAGTTTTCTATTACATGAGTGTTAAGTGGGTACCTAATACTAAGAATCGGTTAGAAAGAAGAGATCCAAAAAGTAGTGACCCTATACGTTTGCTCTCTTTAAAACCCTTCAATATGGGAGACCAATAGCAAAACCCTTCACCTAAATCTTTGAAAGATAGGTATCTACCCTGCTAGAACAGCCCAACCTTCCTGCATAGTTCTACCACAAGCCCAGGGCAATAATTTTGAACTCAAATCTCAATACATCACTATGTTGCCCCACTTTCATGGGTTGACCTCTGAGGATGCATACTTATTTCTAAGCGAATTTGAAGAGGTAAGTGTTCTAATTAAGATCCAACAGCTTTCTGATGATGTTGTTAAGCTTAGGTTTATCACTTTTGCATTGAAAGACCAAGCTAAGAAGTGGTTGCATGAGTTACCCACAAATTCCATAATCTCATGGGAACAGTTCACAGTTGTCTTCCTTAAGAAGTTTTTCCCAACTCACAAGACCAATAAGCTTAGAAGTGATATCCTTCAGTTTAGGCAAAAGCCTAGTGAATCATTTTCCAAACTTATGGAGAGATTCAAGGATCTACTCCAAGAATGCCCTCACCATGGCCTAGACCTATGACATTTATGTCAAATAATTTATAAGGGTATTGATTACCCAACTAAACAAATGATAGAGTCTATGTGCCCTGAGGGATTCACATCCTTTACAGATAAAGGAAAGGCATGGGAATTCTTACTTAACTTAGCTGACAAAACCCATGAGTAGGAATCTACCCAAGAGAGTGAAAGAACCATAGGAGGGAAAGGATATTTTGTGGATGGGATGGTAGCGAAGGAAGCCCATTTGGATAGCCTAATCATCAGTCAATTTGGTTAAGATTTGTGCTTGGTGCCAATCCCCTAGACATGTCATAGAAGAATGCCCCAACACCTCTGGGGGCACTTATAATGATAGTGTTAATGCCTTATACCAGAATAATCCATATTGTAACCTCCTATCATCTTATCAGCAACCCCCTGGGTTTACCAACATTGGAGAGGCAAGTAGAATTAGTGACTTGGAAAAATATATAGCCCTCCTCATAACAAGTCATCAAAATCTTACGAGAGAACTTACCCAAGTTGTCTCAATTATGCGTGAGAGGGAGAAGGGAACCTTACCCAGTCAACCAGAGCCTAACCCTAGGCATCATCAGCCTGTTAGTTCACAAGGACCAACTAATGCACCACTGAATATAGTACAAGGTCAGACCCAACAAGGGCCCTCTAACCAATGTAATGTTGTTTATGCCCTTAGGAGTGGTAGAGAGTACCAACAGAGTGTTTCTAAATCTTCCCCATCTATTACTTCTGTTAACTCTTCTTCAGTTGAGGACACAAGTGTGCCTCTTGTTCCAAGTTCGTCTGATAAACCTAAAGATTTTCTGAAACTAAAGATGATTTGGTTGAGGAAATCAAAAATGATTCTTCTGAATAGGGGCAAATCCCTAACAGTCCTTATGTTCATCCTATCCCATTTCCTAATCGCTTGATACACAAAAAGAAGACTGCTTCCATAGATAAAATTTTAGAAGTCTTAAAAAAGGTAGAAGTGAACATCCCTCTTTTGGATGCCATATCCCAGATCCCCGCCTATGCAAAGGTACTGAAAGATTTGTGTACTCACAAAAGTATCACTAGTGTGCCCAAAAAGGCGTTCTTGGTAGGTAACATTAGTTCCATAATTACCCAGCCTATAGCAGCCAAGTATAAGGATCCAGGGAGCCCAACCATATCTTGTGTCATAGGCAACACCTATATTGAGCATGCCTTACTTGACCTTGGCGCAAGTGTGAATCTTTTACCTTACCATGTGTACAAGCAACTAGGATTGGAAGAATTGAAAGCCACTGGAACTACTCTTCAGTTGGCAGATAGGTCTGTTAAGATTCCTAAAGGGATGGTTGAGGATGTCTTACTAAAGGTGGGGGAATTTATTTTCCCTGTTGATTTCATTGTGTTAGATACTAAACCCTTCTCAACCAAGGATGAGATCCCAATAATTCTAGGAAGACCATTCTTGGCTACCAGTAATGCATTAATCAACTGCCGGAATGGTTTCCTAAGGTTATCTTTTGGTAACCAAAATGTTGAGTTTAACATGTTTAGGATAGGCAAGCAACCACATATGAAAGAAGAGATCAATATGCTTGAGAATTTTCTAGATTTTTCTGATGATTTAATTACCAACTTTGATATTGATTTTGATTCAGAATTCCAAGAGTGTATGGATGAGTTGGATGATGATAGTAAAAATTTCTTTTCTGAAGTCTTAAGTCTTCACACACCTGTGGAGCCCTTAGGACCCCTTTCCAATTCCATTCCCAAACCTTCCATAGTTGAGCCCCCTAAGCTTTCCTAGGGCCTGACCAGACTCTTCCTGTAATAATTTCTTCAAATTTCACTTCTAGTCAGGAAGAGGAGTTATTTAAAGTGTTAAAAGATAATAAGGAAGCCCTAGGTTGGACCATGGCTAATATCAAGGGTATAAGCCCTTCTATTGTGCAACATCATATACATCTTATGGAGGATTCCAAACCATCCACGGAACCCCAAAGAAGAGCTAACCCAGTGATGATGGAAGCCATTAAGAAAGAGATCCTAAAGTGCTTGGATCATGGAATAATTTATCCTATTTCTGACAGCCAATGGGTAAGCCCAGTTCACGTAGTGCCTAAGAAGTTTAGGGTGACTGTAGTTCCCAATGCCAATAATGAACTAATTCCAACCCGTGTCCAATCAGGGTGGAGAGTGTGCATAGACTATAGGAAACTTAACGAGGCAACCTGGAAGGACCACATCCCATTGCCATTCATTGATCAGATGTTAGAGAGGTTAGCTGGACATGAATACTATTGTTTTCTTGATGGATATTCCGGCTATAACCAAATCCCAATTGCTTTAGAGGACCAACATAAGACCACTTTTACATGCCCATATGGAACATTTGCTTACAGGCGTATGCCCTTTGGGCTTTGCAATGCTCCTGCTACGTTCCAACGATGCATGATGAGCATTTTTTCTGACATGGTCGAAAAATTCTTAGAAGTATTTATGGATGACTTTTCAATTCATGGGAATTCCTATTCTGAATGTCTTCATCATCTTTCCCTAGTTTTGAAAAGGTGCATATCTAAGAATTTGGTTTTGAATTGGGAGAAATGCCATTTTATGGTTAAATCTGGTATTGTTTTAGGCCATGTAATATCCAAGGAGGGAATTAAGGTAGATAGAGTCAAAGTGGATTTAATTGATAATTTACCACCTCCTCAATCTGTTAAGGATGTTCGGTCCTTTCTAGGGCATGCAGGCTTCTACAGAAGGTTTATTAAGAACTTTAGTCAGTTAGCCCGACCTCTCACCTCATTACTTGCCAAAGATCAGACTTTTGAGTTTTTCAAAGAGTGCCTAGAATCCTTCAAGCAACTTAAGAAGGAGTTGACCAATGCACCCATTGTTCAACCACCTGTTTGGACTGAACCTTTTGAACTGATGTGTGATGCTTCGGATTTTGCCATAGGAGCAGTTTTGGGTCAAAGGATTAATAAGTTCCCCACTATCATTTACTATGCTAGTAGGACCTTAAATGATGCACAACTCAATTATACAACCACTGAAAAAGAATTTCTAGCTGTTGTGTTTGCATTAGAAAAGTTTCGGTCTTACTTAGTTGGTTCACATGTGGTGGTGTATACTGATCATTCTGCCCTCAGATACCTAGTTCAGAAGAAGGATGCCAAAGCCCGTCTCATTAGGTGGGTTTTACTTTTGCAAGAGTTTGATTTAGAAATTAGGGATAAGAAAGGAGTTGAAAACCTAGTTGCAGACCATTTATCCCGCCTTCCCAATTCCTTGACTGTTAATTCTCCAGTCAACGAGAACTTTTCAGATGAACAATTATTTGCAATGTCCAGTGAACCATGGTTTGCTGACATTGTCAACTTCTTAATTTCAAGTGTGACTCCGGATCACTGGTCCACCCAAGATAAGTATAGGTTTCATTCCTAAGTTAAGCATTTTTTTTGGGATGATCCTTATTTGTTTAAGATATGTCTGGATCAGATTATCCGACGATGTGTTTCTGATCATGAGCAACATTCCATTCTCTTTTTGTCATAATCATGCATGTGGTGGACACTTTGGACCTAAGAAGACTACCGCAAAGGTTCTCCAATGCGGATTTTATTGGCCCACTCTTTTTAGAGATGTTTTTGATTTTTACAAGGCTTGCCCCGCCTGCTAGTCTTTTGGCCATATCAATAAGAGAAACATGATGCCCCTCAACCCTATTTTGGTAGTTGAGATCATTGATGTTTGGGGCATCGATTTTATGGGACCATTCCCTAATTCTTTTGGGAACATACTTTTGGCCGTTGATTATATTTCTAAATGGATAGAGGCCATACCTTGTAAAACTAATGACCACAAAGTGCTGGTCCAGTTTCTCAAAGAGAACATTTTTTCCCGTTTTGGTGCACCATGTGCAATAATTAGTGATGGGGGTACTCATTTTTGTAATCGGCCTTTTGAGGCCTTAATGAAAAAGTATGGGATCACTCATAAGTTATCTACCCCTTATCACCCCCAAACTAGTGGTTAAGTGGAGGTGTCTAATAGGCAGATCAAACAAATCTTGGAGAAAATTGTTAATCCCAACCGTAAGGATTGATCCCTTAGGCTCATTGATGCTTTATGGGCCCATCGGACTGCATTCAAGACTGACCTTGGCCAGTCTCCCTACCGTTTGGTGTATGGGAAAACTTGTCACTTACCAGTTGAGTTGGAGCATAAGGCCTTTTGGGCCATCAAGAAGCTCAACTTTGATTTGTCTGATGCGGGAATTCACCGTAGGCTCCAACTATCTGAGTTGGAGGAACTTAGGAATGATGCCTATGAAAGTTCTAGGATTTACAAGGAAAAGACCAAAGCTTTCCATGATAAACATGTTCTGCGCAAATCTTTTGCAATTGGTGATAATGTCTTATTGTACAACTCTCGATTGCATCTTTTCCCTGGTAAGCTTAGATCTCGATGGGATGGCCTGTTTATTGTCCATAATTTATATCCCCATGGGGCTGTGGAGATTTTGAATCTAGGAACAGGGGTAATTTCGAAGGTTAATGGTTAGCGTTTGAAACCGTTCCTCAAGTTTCCTAATACTAGTAGTGAAGAGGTCATGGATCTCCATGAACCTCTTTACATTGATGACTAACTTTTAATCAGGTATGACCCCCTTGCATTGTCTTTGCTTTTAATTCTTTCCATGCATTGAGGACATTGCATGACTTAAGTGTGGGGGAGGGAAACCAGTTTTTTTTTTTTTTCCACTTTGTTTTATTTGTTTTTCTTTTTGTTTTTGTCCTACTTTGGCTTTTGGCTAATGATCATACCATTCGGTTGCTTGATGTATGAAAATAAAAGTTTTGACTAAGGTACCCATTTTGAACGTATAAAACCCTGTTGAGAAGAAAGAAACAAGCATGTGTCTTGAGATGGGACTTTCTTTTGAAAAATAAGAGACCCCTGTTTTATGGTGATGGACCATATGTAATCTGTGGGTTCCTTGTACTTTTGATTTGGAGTTGAGACCTTCTTTTTAATTTGGCATGGGTTGACAAATGCACAATTTTAAACGAAATGTGAAATGTGGTATAAAGAAGAATAAGAATTGATTTCCTTAGAACTAGACAGGGCATTGCGCCTCAGGAAGCGTGGTGTCTTGATCGAAATTCCTTGGGAGAAAACTTCTGAAAGAACTCTAGCATCACTGTCTTTGTGGGCATATGCAAAAAGCGAAGCTACATAGTAACTTGAGTGTCTGGTGTTTGCTCCACCATGTCATTCAGGCCAAAAGTAGTGGAGTAGAATAGAGTTTATTAAGCAAAAAAATAAAAAAAATATAAAAAAAAAAAAAAGAGAGAAAAAAATGTGCAAATGTCAGTAATGCTTGGTAACATGTTTGGTCAAAAACACTCCAACGCCTTAGTCATTGGTTCCCTATTTCTTCACAAGTGGTTTTGCCCTAAGATAAGGATGTTTTAGAAGAGACGAGGTGAGTTCCAAATTAAGAAATATGTTAGTGCCTGTAATTGATAAAGGGTAATAAAAGTTCAAGTGTGGGGGTCCCTTGTAAGAGAAATTATCTTTGCTCCGGATCAGTATGGGCCTTACCTTTAGCCAAAGTTGGGATTTGTTTATTCAGAATTTTGGGTGTATATTCACTGCAAACACCCACAAGACACAACTCGTCCACTAGGGGTGACCTAGGGGTTTTAAGGCTTGTTGCACATGCTAAGTGCAACCGTGATTCCTACGAAAGTGAGTTAGGTTTTTTGTCTTTATTCTTTTTCTTTTTGTTTTGCTCGAGGACTAGCAAAGTCTAAGTGTGGGGGAATTCTGATGAGCACATTTATGTGTGAAATCTAGGGTAGTAAAATATGCATTTTTCATATTTAGAATAGAGCTACCTTGGGTTTCATTCTCTTTTTGCAGGTTTTATATTTTCAAGGCCTTGAGGACTATCGGGTGCTATATCTTCAATTTACACGTAAAGAAGCCATATTTCTTTTCATGGTTGCGAAGAGGACGAAATTCTGAGCAAGATGGGCATGTTCAATTAAAAGTACACATTCGTTTGGTCACCCATACAAGTGATTATTTTTTTCGGGCCAAAAAAAGAATAATGGATCAGAACTGAACCGAGATGCAGAACCAGCCCGTTTGCAATTGTCCCAGAGGCACAAGGAATACTCCAAATGCCAACAAGGATCGATGGACCACATCCTTAAGTGATTGAAGATTCGTTTTTGGTAACAACAACTACCTAGTGTAGTTGGTGAGCTATGGTGTGCAAAATTCCCTTG
>NW_024869512.1:0-3330 GCF_013358625.1 Macadamia integrifolia | reverse complement strand
TTGAGGCCCTAATGAAAAAGTATGGGATCACCCATAAGTTATCTACCTCTTATCACCCCCAAACTAGTGGCCAAGTGGAGGTGTCTAATAGGCAGATCAAACAAATCTTGGAGAAAATTGTTAATCCCAACCGTAAGGATTGGTCCCTTAGGCTCATTGATGCCTTGTGGGCCCATCGGACTGCATTCAAGACAGACCTTGGCCAGTCTCCCTACCGTTTGGTGTATGGGAAAGCTTGTCACTTACCAGTTGAGTTAGAGCATAAGGCCTTTTGGGCCATCAAGAAGCTCAACTTTGATTTGTCTGATGCGGGAATTCATCGTAGGCTCCAACTATTTGAGTTGGAGGAACTTAGGAATGATGCCTATGAAAGTTCTAGGATTTATAAGGAAAAGACCAAAGCTTTCCATGATAAATACATTCTGCGTAAATCTTTTACAATTGGTAATAAGGTCTTATTGTACAACTCTCGATTGCATCTTTTTCTTGGTAAGCTTAGATCCCGATGGGATGGCCTTTTTATTATCCATAATATATATCCCCATGGGGCTGTGGAGATTTTGAATCCAGGAATAGGGGTAATTTCGAAGGTTAATGGTCAGCGTTTGAAACCGTTCTTCGAGTTTCCTAATACTAGTAGTGAAGAGGTCGTGGATCTCCATGAACCTTTTTACACTGGTGACTAACTTTTAATCAGGTATGACCCCTTGCATTGTCTTTGCTTTTAATTCTTTCCATGCATTGAGGACATTGCATGACTTAAGTGTCGGGGAGGGAAACCAGTTTTTGCTTTTTTTACTTTGTTTTGTTTGTTTTTCTTTTTATTTTTGAGCTTGCTAAGGATGAAGTCCTACTTTGGCTTTTGGCTAATGATCATACCATTCGGTTGCTTGATGTATGAAAATAAAAGTTTTGACTAAGGTACCCATTTTGACCGTATAAAAACCCTGTTGAGAAGAAAGAAACAAGCATGTGTCTTGAGATGGGACTTTCTTTTGAAAAATAAGAGACCCCTGTTTTATGGTGATGGACCATATGTAAGTCTGTGGGTTCCTTGTACTTTTGATTTGGAGTTGAGACCTTCTTTTTAATTTGGCATAGGTTGACAAATGCACAATTTTAAATGAAATGTGAAATGTGGTATAAAGAAGAATAAGAGTTGATTCCCTTGGAACTAGACAGGGCATTGCGCCTCAGGAAGCGTGGTGTCTTGATCGAAATTCCTTGGGAGGAAACTTCTGAAGTAACTCTAGCATCACTGCCTTTGTGGGCATATGCAAAAAGCGAAGCTACATAGTAACTTGGGTGTCTGGTGTTTGCTCCACCATGTCATTCAGGCCAAAAGTAGTGGAGTAGAATAGAGTTTATTAAGCAGAAAAAAAAAGAGAAAAAAAATGTGCAAATGTCATTATTGCTTGGTAACATGTTTGGTCAAAAACACTCCAACGCCTTAGTCATTGGTTCCCTATTTCTTCACAAGTGGTTTTGCCTTAAGATAAGGATGTTTTGGAAGAGACGAGGTGAGTTCCAAATTAAGAAATATGCTAGTGCCTGGAATTGATAAAGGGTAATAAAAGTTCAAGTGTGGGGGTCCCTTGTAAGAGAAATTATCTTTGCTCCGGATCGGTATGAGCCTTACCTTTAGCCAAGGTTGGGATTTGTTTATTCTGAATTTTGGCTGTATATTCACTGCAAACACCCACGAGACACAACTCATCCACTAGGGGTGACCTAGGGGTTTAAAGGCTTGTTGCACATGCTAAGTGCAACCGTGATTCCTACGAAAGTGAGTTAGGTTTTTTGTCTTTATTCTTTTTCTTTTTGTTTTGCTCGAGGACTAGCAAAGTCTAAGTGTGGGGAAATTCTGATGAGCACATTTATGTGTGAAATCTAGGGTAGTAAAACATGCATTTTACATATTTAGAATGGAGGGTTTTACTCTCTTTTTGCAGGTTTTATATTTTCAAGTCCTTAAGGACTATCAGACGCTATATCTCCAATTTTACACTTAAAGAGGTCCTATTTCTTTTCATGGTTGCAAAAAGGATGAAATTCTGAGCAAGATGGACGTGTTCAATTAAAAATACACATTCGTTTGGTCACCCGTACAAATGATTATTCTTTTCGGGCAAGAAAAAGAATAATGGATTAGAACTAAACCGAGATGCAGAACCAACCCGTTTGCAAATGTCTCAGAGGTACAAGGAATATTTTAAATGTCAACAAGGATTGATGGACCACATCCTTAGGTGATTGAAGATTCATTTTTGGTAACAACAACTACCTAGTGTAGTTGGTGAGCTATGGTGTGCAAAATTCCCTTGCTCACCAAGAGGTCTCAAGTTCAAATCTCATGGTTGTTTTTTTTAAAGAATTTTATTGAAGATTTCAGGCTTTTCACTCACTTAAAGCACTAAGGGCATGGAGGAGATTTCCACATCAAATTAGAAGCAAGGAAAATCATGGAAGGGTTCCTACGCAAGAAGAGAAGAAAAAAAAAAGGGGAGAAATAAAGATTGTCCAAATCTTCTCTCTCCTCCACATCATCACAAAAAAATTGTCCAAATCACACAAAGCAAGAAGAAAATCGTCCCTTGGAGGGAGAAAAAAAAGAGAAATAAATTAGAAAAAAAAAGGAAAAAAAATAAGCAAAAAAATTATAGGAAATTTCTCGAAGTTTATTTTTCTCTTCTCTCTCCTCCACCTTAGCACTTTTGGTCTCAAATGATCTCACAATCAATTGTGGGTTTCTCTCTTTTAGGAAAGAGAAATTTGTCACCCTACCTCCCCATTCCCTATAAATACAACTCATGTAAGAGGAGGGGAGACAATTCATTCTTCTTATAGTTTTTTTTTTAGTTGCTCTCTCTCTCCCTCTCTCACTCTTTAGTTTTAGTTCTTCTCTATTTTTGCTTTAATCACTTTTGTAGTAGTTTTTTATGTCAATTAATGCAAGCACTCTTTTATTTTTATTCAGCCTTTTTATGTTTATGATTTATGCAATTGAGTTGTAATTTTTTAAGTTATAGTTCTAGGCTTAGATCTCGGTGACAAGATCACGAGCCGTGGAGCAATTTTTTTTCAAGTTTATGCATTGATTCAAGTAAGTAGGCTCCTTTAGTAGTCTTCTCTCCCCCCTCTCATTCCCTCTTCTGATTACCCTTTCTTTCTTAATTTAAGAATTTTATTTTCAGTCGTTACATTATTGCTATCCCTTTCCCCCAAGGTTCAAGGCTAGTGTATGTGTTGGCTTTGCCCCTCCTAGCCATAGAACCATCAATTTATTGCTTTTATTTTAATTGTCTCCCTTTCCCTAAAGCCAAGTAGAGT